>NC_052514.1:11295348-11492848 GCF_014356525.2 Nilaparvata lugens
ACGGCACAATATGAGAGACTACCAGCGTCACACAGCTTCACGGGAAAGAACTAAATGGACTATAAGCTTGAGATAACAGTAAGAATTGCGACATAAACGCCCTATACCATGGGATATCTACTTATGCTATTGTTTCTCTATGATTGTAGCCTGTCTCTAATCATATTTCTGCAACTACAAAACTACTTATTTATTTCTGCGTGACATACTACTACTGTTACTTCTTGAATGTACGTATCATTTCCCAGGAATCACTCCTATTATGAATTCTATTGTATTGTTGAGATTGAAATGGAATATGAGTTGTTCCATGATGCTCATTATGCCCACGTGAGCTAATTACTTTTTCCAGGGTGATAAAAAGAAGAGGATGATTTGAGATGATCAAACGTTCATTCCTACCAGCGGGACTCAAACCCATGACCACGTAGCACTAGCAGACTGGAAAGTGTATCGTTTATCGCGCAAGGCTATCCCCGGTCGGCAATTACGATAAGTCAAGATAACTTTGGATAGTTTACTATCGTATAGTATGTAATGTGTGATAAATTCAGAAATATATCACACATTATGTAGGCTCTCACATTCATCCAACTCCTTTATAGAAGCCATTGTAAATTAATTTTTATAGTATCTTACTTTCACATGGACGGGAAGGGGCCATTATTTATAATGGTTCTTATGGACCATCTCTCTGTTTTGCTCACCTGATCTGTCGTGTTCTCATTTCTAATTTGAAAGAGAGTTTCACATGCATAAAGCTGTTCTGGACGAACTACACTATTATACTGGCGAATTATTGATTTTATAGAGAGACATTTTTTACTGTTAATATTCCAAGTCAGATGTTGGGCTCTCTTCATTTTCATTATTCGGTTCTGCCATGTTCAGTTCTCTTTCAATCTGCAGTGAATGATTTTTCCCAAGTACTTAAACCTACAGAGACACACTTACTTTATGCTAACACAGTAGACACAGTGGGGTGTTGAACACCCCAATTTAATTTCGCATGTTTCTTTAAAAAATATAGAGAAAAAAGTACTTATCCCATACTTCATCATTTCTTAATCATTTTTGTTCCAAGTGCATACAGACATCGAAAGTAAAGCACTGCTTATCATCAATATTTATACTAATTTTATGAATACGTATGTTCCGCCTGAGTGTTAGAGCTCCTAATCTGGTTTGAAGGAATGGCTTGATCATCAAAATGGCCAATGACAACTTCATCAAAAACTCACGTCTCTTCATTTTATTGTTTTGAACCTCAAGTTGTAGAGAATCATAGCATTTATTCTAATCTGATCCATCATCCCCATACCACATTCGTAGTGGTCAATACAAGTAAATCTTTGTAAAAAAGTATTTGATAAAATTCCTACGTAAAAGACACTCTTGGGTGTTAGACACCCCAAACGAAGAACAAGATGAGCTGGTGACCTTGTAGAATGGTATTACTGACTGGAAGTGGTGGAGAGCAGTTGACAATGCTTCAAACCTAATTTAGAATGGGCAAAAATTTTCATCTGATCGATATTGTCAACCGCAGAACATAAAAAAAAATCCCCGGGGTGTGAAACACCCCAGTGTGTCTTTTTATGGTTGAAATGATCAACCACTTCTAATTATTTATTATCGATTTTTATATTGTTCACACAGAGAGTTACGTAAGAACTGTATTGAACTGTTCCATGCTTGATCCACTAGCATTCTCACATTACAGGAGACAACAGAGTAGCCACTTGTTCTGGAACTTATGATCGCTTTGTTGAGTAACTCTTGCAGGGTGCTGTAGGAACATAGAGCACCCGAGTGTGGAGCACCGAAGCAGTAAATCGTAGGTCACAGCAGGGTGTCCCACCACAAGCGGGCAACACCACACTCTGTGACTCTGTGCACCACAAGTGACAACCACCACTCTTTTTGGGCTTATGGCTGCTGGACCACACAATCCCCCTCACCCAACCTAACCCAACCTAACCCAACTTTCAACTGTAATTCTTCATTTTCTTCTCTGATCTTCTTCTCTGTTCATTCCCTTCTTATTCTTAACCTTACTTTTCTTCTTTTTATTATTATTTTCCTTCTTCTTCTTCTTCTTCTTCTTCTTCTTCTTCTTCTTCTTCTTCTTCTTCTTCTTCTTCTTCTTCTTCTTCTTCTTCTTCTTCTTCTTCCTCTTCTTCTTCTACTACTTCTTCTTCTTCTTCTAGTTCTTCTCGTCCTTCTTCTTCTTCTCTTCTTCTCTTCTCTTCTCCTCTTCTCTTCTTCTTCTTCTTCTTCTTCTTCTTTTTCTTCTCTTCTTCTTCTTTTTTTCTTCTTCTTCTTATTCTTATTCTTCTTCTTCTTCTTCTTCTTCTTCTTCTTCATCATCATCTCTTCTTCTTCTTCTTCTTCTTCTTCTTCTTCTTCTTCTTCTTCTTCTTCTTCTTCTTTTTCTTCACCTCCTCTTCCTCCTTCACTGCCTATTCTGAAAGATGAAGAGGAAGAGAAAAATGTTAGAAATATACAGAGGTAAAAAACAAGAAAGATAAAGAGAAGAAAATAGAAGATGTGAAAAAGGAAGAGGGAAGGAGAAGGTTGAAGAGAAAGAGAACGATAGAGAGGGAGTGAAAGGATGAGATAGGGAAGGAGGAAGAGGTAGAGGAGCTGGAGAGAAAAATAATTTAATTGAATTGCTGCCATATTATTATGCTTTTGAAGCTAATATTAAGGATAAAGAGAAGATAAAGAGAAACAAAAAATGAAAGAGAAATTAGAGAATGATAAGAGAAAGAGATAGTTTAAGAGGGAGAGGAAGAGAAGAGATAGCAAAACAGAAAGATAAGAGGAAGAGGAAGATAGAAGTAATAGATAAAGAGGAAAAGAAAAGAAGAAGAGAGAAAATAAAAGAGAGAGAAAAAGAAAGAGAAAAAGGAAGAGAAAAAAAGAGATGATCGCCTTTATTTTCATACCTCAAAACATCACAGGCTCAGAGGAACAGAAAGAGAAATAAGAGAAAAAGGATAAGGAAAAGATAAAGAGGAAAAGAAATAAACAGATTAGATTAGAATAAAGTTCTTTATTCATGTATGTTACAATATTTACTGGCTTATACACTAATCTACATTATGACGGTATTGCTAATGTATGCAACGAATTTTACAAAATATGAAAAATTAATCAATGAGAATAAAGATTGAATGCAATTCAACGATCATAATATATATGTGATGTAACTTCATAAATCGATGGTGCTTCAACAAGTAACTGTTGATTCTCTGAAAAGGATATAGAATAGAAATATTTAATTGTGATAAGGGCTATGCCCTATACAAAGAGTTGCACACGAACCTCAATAGAAGATACATAAATTACAACAATAATTATCAAAAAAGAGCATTGGAAAAAATCTATAATCACAGAATCACAATTTATAACATCAACGCAATAAACAATATAACAAACAGAATAAATTATTCAGGATATAAATCTTTATATATATAAGCGAAATGGCACTCACTCACTGACTAACTGACACACTCACTCGCATAACTAAAAATCTACCGGACCAAAAACGTTCAACGTAGGTATGTTCAGTTGGCCCTTTAGAGGCGCACTAAGAACCGATTTGGAAAAGTTTCCAAAGATACGCCCAAAATCTGCGTTTTTTAGCGTTTTCTCAGCTTTATCGAGAACAAATAATGAACATAAAATGTTAAAATTTAGTACAGAAGCTCAGCTAGGGTGTAATAATGTTGTGTTAGAAGGAATTTGCAATAACGTCAAAGATACGCCCAAAATTAGCGTTTTTTTTTTTGCTTTTTCTCAGATTTATCGAGAACAAATGAACAGAAATTGTTCAAATTTAGTATAGAAGCTAAGCTAGAGTGTAATAATGTTGTGTTAGGAGTAATTTGAAATAACGCCAAAGATACGCCCAAAATTGAGGGGCCTTCAATATTTCGCCTATGATATGCTCAAAACTGGCGTTTTTCAACGTTCTTATAGATTATCAGCTTTCTCATTATCTTATCGAACAAAATTGTTGAAATTTGTTACACAAATCCATCTAATTTTTCAGGTTTGGAGTAAGTAATGGCGGTGATAAATTGGAGGGTTTCTTTTCTCCAGTTTTTCATTGAGTTCTCAATGCATATTTCTTCATTCCTCAGAAAAATTTCAGAATCGGGAGAGTTGTAGAATGAATGATTCGTAAGTTCTCCACGTCATTCCTATCTCAAATTTAAAAGGCTGGACTGGAGTACAATAATTATCATAAGATCCTAACGGAGTTTTTCACCCTGCACTAAATAATTGAAATTAATCGGTGATTGAATCGAGCGAGGAAGTGCTTTGACTTTCTGATGGAATGAAGCAGTTCATGCTCGAATGAAAAATGCAGGCGAGCGAAGCGAGCCCGCTGATCTCATTTTTGGACGATCCAGTTGGGGGTCCAGGGGGCGGAGCCCCCTTGCTAGACGGATATGGCGAGCGAAGCGAGCCTGACGGCTAGTATAATAATAATCCTTCCCATCAATACACGACCGGAGAGAGAAATAGAGATGAAAAGAGTGAAAGGAAATGGAAGAGAGAGTTTGTGAAAGATAAATAGATGAGAAAGAGAGAATGAATGAGTGTGAGGAAGTGAAAGACCCCCTGCTGATCCCCCGAACACGACAAGGTATGTATACATGTACCTATGTCGACTCCACACCTCCTACCATGTAGGCTACATTGTACATGTCTCCTGTACAGGTAAGAGGTAACTGGTGCACTTTACTGGCTGATCGCTGCATTTGTTCACCACGATAACATCCCGAGCTCAACTAGAGCAAATTGCTGTACTAACTACTCACAATGTCTTCTAGTACATGGAGATCTAGTGTAAGGTTTATAAACTCACATGTAGTTGGTGGCTATCTACATGCTCCCCTGGTTATCTACCACATTCCCCAGTTATCTCTGGATGGATGTTTATTTACCTAAGCAAGTGATATTACCTGTAATGTTATTCGATTTTCCCTACTTCTCAAGAGATTAAATAAATTACTGAGAAATTGACAAAAGCCACAGATTTATTGATAGTTAGAAAGACCGGTTTCAGTTGTTACACCATTCTCAATCTCTGATAAACTCATTGACAATGGTGTAACAACCAAAACCGGTCTTTTTAACTATCGATAAATCTGTGGTTTTTGACAATTTCTTAGTCTTTTCATTTGAAATAAATAATTACCACAATATCAACTTCTCACTCAACTACACAAAACGTGAAAACAAAGCTTCTCAAGAGGTCTTTTCATAGATCAATATAAATAACAATCAATAAGGGTCAAGCTTCAGAAAGATTTTTTTCAGGCAGTCTTAGACGAGTCTGCAGGACAGGAATCAACTGATAATCAGCCAATCGGAGAGCTTTCCTACACTGCCAACTCGTTCGAAAACGCTGTGAGAGAAATCGTTGTGTGGCTTGGCCCTACTCCTAGGAGAGAAAAGAAGACCAATTCTATTTTTATAGATATTCTCATTCAATAGATTTAATGGTGGATAGTCTGATTTGATCTGAGGTAAGAGGGAAAGTTATTATAATCAATTAATTGTTATCATTTTCAAATTGTATAAATATATTAATAGTTACGTAAATATTGAAAATTACGTTAATAATTATAGTCATGGAAAGTATAACAGAATTCAGAAGAACTGGTAAAATTTATACAAAAATAGTTAAACGACTTTCTCCGTAGCACTAAGAGTCCGTTTAGCATTTGGAATATTCACCATTCAATTTCAATGTATTTACAAAAATACATTCATGAATAAGTATTTCACCATCTAATTCATTAAATTGAAATATTTTTCAAAAATATCCATTCCTCTTCAATCTTATCGATTGTTATATTAAATTAATTTTTACATTTCAGTTAAGAACAACAACCATTTCGAATGCTATCGATAGATGACAATCTCAAATTCTACTGAGTGATTTACAATGTCACATAATTTCGACCAATCACGAGCGAGTACACTTCAGGTATTAAAACTAGGCCACGCCCACAACGCGCTCTCATTGGCTGCTGCTTCTACGTCATCATAAAATACTCATTTTGTAGAACTGACCAATGTGAAGCGAGTTTTGACGTCAGCAGATCAATACGAGAATTGGAATAGAATATTTATGAGCTGTTATGTACGATGGATATTTTATTTCAACATGATTTGCTCTCAGTATTGAGTACCGAGTTGGGAGGATTTGATAATTTATTTACTTATTTATTCAACTTCCAATGGTACAACACCAATTTCACATAAAAGTAACATATAAAAACAGAAGCCAGCAAAAAATATGAAATATTAGAACATACAATTATATGCCCACAACGCACTAATTGAAAATAACGATTCATAAATTTCCAGAGTACTAAAATACTAGAACCTCAATATGCCTGCCTAGTGCCGGTTGCACAAAACCCGGTTGGATTTTAATCGTGATTAATTTCACGAGAACCTATCATAGAAGACTTTCTCAAAAATAGTCATCTCTGATTGGTTCTCGTGAAACTCACGATTAAAATTAAACCCGCTTCTATGCAACCGAGCCCTAGTGTTACTAAAATAAGTTACTAACATGCTTTTTCAAGACAAAAAATTCAAAGTCTATTAATTTTTCAGAATCCTACTGACCGCCCATGTAAAGAGGCATATCGATTTTTCAATGATTTCCAAGTCCCAAGTCATCAATCTCCTATTTTTTCTGCTCACTTAACAGTGCACATGATAAGTCCATCCTCTTGTTTTTTTGTCTTTTTTTTGTATAGGCCAACTAAGGACCACGATAATTCACCATCAACCATCAAAATTATTATCATTATTATTATTATTCTCATTGGCCTCCCGCTTTCGCCCCAATACTCTTTCTAACGACCAAGGGTTTTTCTGGGAAAACATTATCTGATTCATTAACTGGGAAAACATTCAGCTGATTTATCTACTAATTTCATAATTTTGTATGTATTATAAATTTTTACTAAATTTATTATAAAAATCCCATTTCAGTGAATGAAGTTTGCAAATAGTAATTATAACACGCAATAAGCAACTAATTACTTATACCCCAACACATATAATATATAGTTGGGTGTATGTATATTTATTCATTAAAATTATCATTTATTCATTGTTGAAACACCGCTGATTTATAGTTACATTACAATACTATATTATCAATATCTAATTTTGCATTCAATCTTCTTTGTAATTGATAAGTTTTCATAATATGTGAAATTTGTTGCATAATTAGCTGTTGTACTGTAATTTATTGTAGATTCGTGTATGAACCAGAATGTATTGTAACTTACTTGAATAAATAAATTTGAATTTGAATTCCGTAGCCCTTCTCTGATTAGTAAATCCACCTCTGTTATATTCAATTTTTGCATATCCTTCTTAGACTATAAACCAATTCAAGTTGGATCTCCCACTTATTTCCTTGAATAATTTATTTGTTTGTCTGCCTCTTTTCTTTTCTTTGTCTTTCTCATTTCTTTGTTCCTCTTGTTTATTATATTGTTGAAACAATATTTCCCCCACTTGAAATAATGCACAGTAAACATTACTTATGGCGTTATAACTGGTTGTGATATTCACAGTAATTGATTACAAATCTATTCTCTTCCAAGTCCTGTAATTAGCAAAGAGTGAGTCCAGTAGATTATCTCAAATTACAATGTAGGATTCATCATACTACGACAATTCAGAAACCACATTTGAAAAACAGGAATAGATGAGGCAAGTTTGGAAGGGGCGTAAGATGCTCACTCAATTGATTAGACTCGGTTCATCACTGTTCTGGTCCGACTCACTCAAAACTGTCAGTATCTCTCATAAACAAATCCATTGCTTGTCATCCATCTAATGCTGACAGTTTGAACTAGGACGAGACTAGTAGAATTTGATTCCAAATGTGTCAGTATTCCTCATGAGTTTTTATTAATGCCTCCCGTTCAAACAGTTCTGACAGAATGAAGGGAATTACACCGAAGTTTTCATATATTTAAAAGGATGTGGTTGTTTGTTGTGTTGTCTCTTTGTTTGTTTTAGTTGTTGCCCTCCTCGTCTTACAAGTTAATAAAAATCACTTTTTCAACATTATGGTTTGGTGGGGAGAGGGGAGGTATCAACATCAATCATGTAGAGTTGTGCGCGCAGGTGTGCAGAGTTGCAACATTGAAGAGAGACAGACAGTGAGAGTGAAAGAAAATGAAGTTTGTGCTTCAATTTTCTTCACTAGAGCAAGATAAAGAAGGACAAGAGGAATAGGAAGAAGAAGAAGAAGAAGAAGAAGAAGAAGAAGAAGAAGAAGAAGAAGAAGAAGAAGAAGAAGAAGAAGAAGAAGAAGAAGAAGAAGAATATGACAGCCCGGAAGAAAGGATTATGAAAGAGAAATAGACGATGTATAGCTGACATGACATCCAGGTTCCAGAGCATGATGAATTGTTGCCGTGTAGATGTGAGCTTATCATGAATTTAACGAAAAATTGGGAAAACAGGTGGTGAGAACCACCTTGCCACCATAGTTGAAGATTGTTGAGGATGGGAACGTAGTTTGAATAGTGAAGAGTATCATAATGGAGAATACTGCTAATCTGATCACTTTTGAGTGAAATTCATGATAAAAAGATATAGGCCTACTCTTGGCCATTTGCGTTAGATATTCATCACAAAAAATGAAGATAGTTCATATTAGGAGTATTTCTTGTGTATAAGTTTGGCAACGTTTTTTGTAGCGTTGAATTAGTAATTAGTCTTCTTCAAATTAACGAACCAAAAATATATAAAATATAAACATGATTAGAATTTATCAGCAAGATTGCTTCAAGGTTATCAGTTTACAAGATTACTCTTGTCATCTACAAAAATAATATATTTCACAACTTATTCTTCTATGGATAATGTATAATTCTTAGGCCCAATTGCAGAAAAGCCTATTTAATTTCAATCGTGATTCAATGCAACGAGAACCAATCAGAGAGAGCTTTTTCGTAGAGGAGACTTTTCTGATTAGATCCCGTTGCATTTGATCACGATTGAAATTTAAAGGCTCTTTGTGCAACCAAGGCTTTAGTTTTCAATTTTTATAGAGCTACACATTGAGTTTATTCTCTTGTATGCTCTTGAGTACTCTGGAAAGCTAGAGTTCTGTCTCATGATGATGAAGATTGTAAAGTACTTGATCTGATTGTGGAGAATGTTTACATACTTGAAATTATCTCAAGATGCAAGATACTTTTCGAGCCACTCACTTGACAGATCAAGAAACCTCAAGACGCAAGATGGATTCTATCGATGAAATAAATTGTATTGATTGAATTCTATTAAGATGATCTATTAGACGAGAAATAAGGATGATAAGATCTGATAAAAATAGACAGAGTTGAAGGAAATTGGAGGGTTCATGGAAAAATATACTATAGTGAAAACCAAATTCATTTTCACCAGTTGATAAAAATAGCAACTCTCTTCAAGAACAATATTTTACGTCACAGGTGTTGAAGATCCTTCCCCTTACTTTTTTCCAAATACCCCAGAAAAGTACTACCTACGGATGACTCCCAACATGTTACAGACTCCAAATAGGATGGGATGGAACACATAAGAGGTAGCTCGTTCTTAAAACTCATCAGTGGCGCGAAGGAGAAGAAAAAAGAGAGAATAGATGAAAAGAGAAGAGTTAAAAAGACTTTTAATGATTGTGCTGCTGGTCCATTAGCCACCTGCTCCCCCCATTACCGATTACCACAAATACGACTATATCTTTCGGTCTTCTGTGTTCTCCTCTCTTGTCTTCCAGAAAAAACAAGTGGAGCTAAAGAGTTTCTAGAAAAAAGAAGATATTCATTCTATCACCCTTCTGGGCCTATTAGTTCCACCCCTACCATTTGTGCAGTATCATGTTGTATTGGCAATATTCGCAAACTCATTCTTCTAGGCCCAAAGAAGTACCTTTTATGAAAGGTGGATTCATTTTTTCGAAGAACTATCAAATATCGTCAAAAGTTTCTCCTGAAGGTTCTTTCCTTTTTATAGTTCTGAGAAGCTATAGACTTTTTAATAGTAGTCTGCTATTGTATTCATTCTCTCATATTTTGAAGCTATTGTATGGACTCCCCTTTTCTACCTCTTTCGGCTTCGAATTCTCAATCTTTGTAATTTTGGTTGATTTTATCCTTTCACTTCCTCAATGAATTCTTTCGAGCTTCTCCTTCCCGATTTCCTCTCACTCTGTAATCAGTATTAGGATGAAAGTTAATAAGTTTCAAATATTCACAAAAAAGTTCGTAGTAAACTTAAAATCTAGGCTACTGTTGTGTACTTCATATCCAATCAAAACTTCTTGTGAGTAATTGAAGAAATGTTAAGTGACACATAACCTAGCTACATTTGGACTGTTGTATAAATTAGAATTGGAACCATTTTGGGTGTATAAGCCTGTGGTACTTTTCTGCAAGTTGTGTAATTCTCATTGATTAAATAAAATTGATTACATTCAACTTTGCTAAATGATAATAGAATATAAGGAGAGGTCTCTGTGATATAAGCATCAGAAATAAGGGGAGATATCTCTGATATAAAAATCAGAGAATCAGAGATAAGGAAAGATCTCTCTGATATAAAAATCAGAAGAATCAGAGATAACTAACTCCTCTCTGATAGAATTTCACTATTTGTCATTCCAAATTGAGTTCACACATGAAGGATTTGTGAGTTGTACATTATACTTCCACTGCTTATTACTGGATTACATCACAAGCCCTGTACTCATAAAATCTTATAATAGGCTCTGAAAAGAGTGGTTGAACATTCTTCAGAATCATAGAATATGATATTCTGCTCTGCAGTTCTCCATAAATGATTTCATCCATCAATGATATATTTTATATTATACAGCAATCCCCGGACGAACTCAATGAACCCGGGAGGTTAGTCGACGGAGCACCTCTCTGTAGTACTGGTCTCTTTGTAGTACTCTCTGTACTACTCTTTAGTACTGTAGACGGCCAGTACTACAGAGAGGAACCTCCCGGGTTCATTGAGTCCGTCCGGGGATTGCCGATTCGTGAATCCTCCATCACGACAATGCTCCGTCGCAGACCTGCCTGCTCATCACCAAGCAGTTGGCCGAACAGTCGAGGGTAACGTTGCCAAATCCTCCTTACAGCCCGGATATGGCACCACCGGACTCCTTTCCTCTCAAGATCAAGAGACAACTCAAGGGGACGCGGTTTGGGACTCTGGAGAACGTTCAACGTGCTATGACGAGGGCTCTACACAGCATAGAGGTTGCCGACTTTCAGGGAGCGTTCAGGGATTGGAAAATCCGGTATCATCGTGTTATCGACTCCAATGGGGTCTACTTTGAAGATTTCTAATGAAAATTTGTACATATTTTGCCAATAAAAAATTTCCTGAGGTCAGTCCGGTTACTTATTATACAGACCCTGTAGATGTATTATTTATACTAATATACACACATACTCATGGAATAATCATTGGAAATGGAACAACAGGTTAGTCCTTACTATTTCATTCCTGAGTTTTAAAATAAAATTAATTCTTGAATCCTTGAATATTTTCCTTCATACCTTACAAACAGATATTGTTTTATTCAAAAAACTCATTAGTATACAGGCACAAATCATATACAATTCATGATGATTATGGGAGGATAACAGGCTGAACCCAAAACTGGCTCATTATAATTCTATATGTTATGCATTATCAGCGTAATTATTCTATAAATATTCTGTAAATAATGACGATCTTTGTTCTCCATGCTTGTACTCCCTCCATACTCTCCCTATCCACTTTCCATCATTTATATCCGTTCCTAATATCTTGTTATACTGTTCATCCAATATTAACAGGCTTTCCAGTTCAGTTACTTTGAGTTCGACGTTGAAACTCGTCATTTCAACGGAGCGCTGTCATTTTTCAGCCCCTGACAAAAGGAAACAGTAATTGCCGAAATGGTACATTGTTTGATCTGAAATGTAAACTGGAATTGGGGATGATGACGACAATTGAGGACTCACTGACAAAGCGAACTGATAATGTATTTTCGAACGAGATAACGAGTATTTCCCTTGAAAGAGATCAGCAGCATTCTTCTCACTTCAAGTACTTGCTGCGCTCTCTGTTTTCAAAGGCCTTAACGACAAAGAAGACTTCATTATGCTCCTTATTAAATGTTTCAAATGACAAAGGGAAAGTGCAGGTTGGGGATCAATCACGTGGGGTGGGGGAGGAGCTTGCCTCTAACAATATTAAAAGACTTCGTCTTCCAATATTCACGAAGACACAATGAGATGGTGCCTAAGTAAAGGAGGCCGCTGCAGTCCTTGCCATGACAAGGGACAACTTAAATTGGCTTTTTTCCCTTCAATGGAGGCTCCGGTAAGTTATGCTCAACACTGCCAACGATGCAATATTATGGCTAATATTACTCCTCAATGAAAAATGAAGGCTTTCAGTGAAAGTGTAAAATTAATGGCCAGCTTTACAAGCATAATGCTGATGTTTGAGACGTTCAAATATCACCTCTAAATAATGATCAAAATGAGTACAGGTTTTTTTTGTAACCTGTTAAGAATTGTATAGCTCATTTAATGCTATTGATCAATTCAACTCAATTTTATGTTCAAGAAACTCGGGGCACCGAGCTTCGCTCGTTATTTTTATTTATTGATAAACAGAACACAATTCTCTAAAATGATCGTGTTTAAATTTCGCAGCTGGCTATACGTCATCTTATGAATTCCGGGGATGCGATATTTTGATTTTTCACATACTCACACGCTCACTCACTTTTTTACCATCCACAGACGACGAAAGTCTCAGCTGTTTCAGCAAGGAGGAGAATTATCCTTTTAATGTCGTTCAGCGAGTTTTCCCAAGGATGATACCTAAGGCAATCGAATTTTTATATCATAAACCTACTATAGTCCAAATTTCGTGAAAATCGTTAAAGCCGTTTTCGAGATCCGTTGAACATAAATAACCAGATATAAATATACAGAAATTGTTTGCTTAATATAATAGGATGATATCATATTCCGATGTTGATGTTATAAGTGTTAGTAGACAACATCATCCATTCATCATAAAAATGATGAGGTGAGACCAAGAATCTAGCATAATCTGGTTGAACTATAATGTGTTTGTATTAACTAGAACATATTTAGTGCATGGTATTCACCGAATCTTTAAATATCATCGAAATCTTCCCTCCCAGAAACATTCAAAAACTGGAATGTATTATACAAAGGTGCTAGCTGCCTACAATATTTCCGAAAGATATTGAATATTGATGAACGCATTACGCGGCACAAACGGGATATTTGCTCATTTCGGCGTTCGGCGTTCTGCACAGAAGCGTGCCCAGGAATTTGAATAACGGAGCAAAACAAATTGAAAGCCAACGATTGTATGTCAAGAGGGTCTCGAAGCAAAAGAATTGCGAGAAGATGAAGAGCAAAGCAAAAATGCAAGAAGGGGATGGGACAGCAAAGACGCTGGCCGACTTTATTGAATTCTTGCCTGATGACTAGAAAATTAATGCAAGTTCGGGGCCTGCAAGCGTTCAAGACAATAAAAAGTGGCAAGGGGTGAAGAGAGACGTGAAGATAAGAGAAGGAGAATATTTGGTGAGGCTAGCAGCGAATTTAAGAGAAGCAAGAGGAGAATATTTGGTGATTCTACTAGCGATGATAAGAGGAGAAAGAGAAAAGAGAAGAATATTTGGTGAAACCAGTAACGAAGATACTAGAAAGAAGAAAAGGAGAAGAATATTTAGTGAGCCTGGTAGCTAAGATAAGACAAGGAAGAGAAGAATTTGGTGAGTCTAACCTAGAACAGACTTTCTGAAGTCGTCTCTATTCTCTGCTAGAGAGGCCGCTTCAAAGTTTCCCGAAAATCTCTCTGAGAAGACTGACAAAATGATTGTTTGGAGAGTAGTCTATCAGTATAAAGACAAGAGAGATCAGTGAAAGGATCATGGAGAATTTGTAGAAGAGAATAATTTCGAGAGAAATACGTTGGAGGGGAGAATTCTGTAGTGGAGAAAAAGGAAACAACAAGAGATAAAGTTAGGAAAAACCAGAGATATGAGAAAGATGAGAAGGGGATGGATGAGAGATATTAGGGAAATAAAGAAGAATATGAAAAAGAGTTGGAAATAGAGAGAGAGAGATAAATAAAAAGATAAAGAGCGAGAGAAATTGTGAGAGTGTAGATGAAGATTGGACATAAATCACTGGAAGAATAGAATTAATGTTCTTGGCATCATTGATGTGGCATAACAATTCTCTGAGATACTCACTTAGGGTACGAACAGAACATTGAGGTCGACAAGTAGATTTCAGCTCGATTGCGTTCCTCTATATCTGTATATATTACTAGCCGTCAGGCTCGCTTCGCTCGCCATATCCGTCTAGCCAGGGGGCTCCGCCTCCTGGAACCCCGACTGTATCGTCCAAAAATGAGATCAGCGGGCTCGCTTCGCTCGCCTGCATGTAGACCTCAGCGGAACCTCTGTACCGGATTTGAATGTATTATGTCAATTTGATCTCGAAAAACACCTATTACTATATCGGCGTATCTTTGGCGAACAAAATTCTTCCACCTCAGCTGAACCTGTGTACTGAATTTTTTCAATATATTTCCATAAATATTATTGAAAAAGGTGAGGAAACGCGGAAAAGCTGAGAAAACGTTAATTTTGGCTAATTGGATATATTGGTATTCAGGAGGTCCTGGATAAATGCATTTCAATCTTCAACTTGGTGTGAACCTAACAAAGTCAACTCAACTTTATGCCAACCTGACAAAATTTTTAATTTAGTTACCAGAACAACTGTTTCAAAGAGGTACTCTCTCTAGATTATAGTTCTATATTATTAACATATAGTATGGACATTTCAATTATAATTTTAAGATATTCTAATAAGAAGAATATACATGCTAAAGGAACTTTAAACCCTTGAAAACCACCCTTAGAGTTGAAATGTCGCCAAAAGATTTCTTAGTGCGCCTCTAAAGGGTCAACTGAACATACCTACCAAATTTGAACGTTTTTGGTCCGGTAGATTTTTTGTTCTGCGAGTGAGTGAGTGAGTGAGTGAGTGAGTGAGTGCCATTTCGCTCTTATATATAGGGATGAGAATCAAAAAAAATATTAATGAGAAAACACATGAGTGTAGAGCAGAGTTATATAGGTCTATGAGATATTGAAAAGAGAGGTGGTAGAGAAGAAGGATTCAGAAGAAACAGGAAGGAAGTAGTTGGAGAAGAAGAACACAATAAAGATGGAAGAAAAAAGGAAGAATGATAGTTGACAGCACTATGAAATAGAAAATGAGATTTAAATCAAATAGTCAAGTGAAAACACATGGGTGTGGAGCAAATCTATGAGATTGAAGAGTGAGAAGAGGGAAAAAGGGGGAATAAAAAAAACAGGAAGGAGGTAGGAAAAGAAGTATAACACAATAAAGATGGAAGAAATAAGAGAAAAGAAGAGATGAGGGAATGATCATGAGTGAAAAACTTATGAGGAGCTAGGGAATAAGGAAACAGGGAGACTGTTGAAGAGTCAAAGAGACGAGACCAGCTAGGCCAATAGGGATGATCCTTTACAAGATGCTCCTTTCTTCCTTTCCGGAGAGAAGCAGAATCAGCTCTCGTTTTACTTTGTGCAATTGTTTCTGTATGAATGGAAAGTTGATTGGACCTCTTCTCGGTGTATTTCCTACAACAGAAACAAAAAGAAAAGCTCGGAAAACCCAGGACACAGAGAAGAGCTACGGTTTCCTGGAATAGAGGTTTCTTGTTGCAAGCGAGTAGGAGGGAATATTTTCGGGGCAAGGAATGTATCGCAAACGAACAAATAAATCTGAGTTTTTATATTCCTTCCCTTCAGCAGTCGAGTTTCTCAGAAATCATTCGCATTGCAGTTGTATTATCGCATGGAATTTCATGAGAATAGTGTCATAGAAGTTCCATGGATTCCAAAAGAGCTATTCGTTTTCAGCTATTCCTATTCTAGTAATTAATTTTTTTTAGTTATTCTTTGTCATTGCAAGTTAGGCAGTCTAAAGCTGGGCTTACACCAAAGTTATTAACAAAATACTAATAACTCAATCCTTATAGATTTTATTAAATTGAACATATAACTTATCATACACACATACACATGATGAACATATGTGTTTGTCAAGTTCTGTTCAATCTAATAGAATCTATAGGGATTAAGTACATTATTGTAACTTGTCATTTACATTTTTACAAATTAACATTTGCTGATAACTTTGGTGTAAATGCAGCTTTAAGGTAGACGCACACAGATCGTCATCGGACGGACGGCACCTATCGGACGGATCGGATTATTAGATTTGATGCATTGTTTTCAATTGCAGTGCGCATACCTATCCGCATCCGTATAGGTATGCGCACTCCAATTGAAAACAA
Source organism: Nilaparvata lugens (assembly GCF_014356525.2). Classification (NCBI taxonomy): domain Eukaryota; kingdom Metazoa; phylum Arthropoda; class Insecta; order Hemiptera; family Delphacidae; genus Nilaparvata; species Nilaparvata lugens. The sequence continues at coordinate 11,311,846 of NC_052514.1, forward strand.
TGCATCAAATATAATCATCCGATCCGTCCGATAGGTGCCGTCCGTCCGATGACGATATGTGTGCGCGTACCTCAACCCCTTAAATTCGAATTAGTTCAGCAATTTTCCAACATTCCAATAACTAAGTGTTTTCACAATAATTTTAAACCATACATTTGAATCCAGATCAGCCAACTAGATAAATTGAGACGTCTTCCACGGCTGTTACTCGAAAATGACCACGGAGTAACTTTTTCATGACACCTCCGGACTGAAACCAAAAAGTTTGAAAGCTTTCAATCTATTTACAAGATGTATTAGTTTGTTTTCTTTCTTTCTTCCCATTAGATTCTACATTCTATCGGTTTTCATGTTGAAAAAGATTCTGTTTTAGGTAATTTTGGCAATCAGACAGTTGCGAGCTGAAAAGAATCACCTCCCGATGGATTCGGAATCCACCTCAAACAATAAATCCATTCACCTCAACATCATCCCTCCCATTAAACACACACAAGCCAAGAGTTTGAGTGGATTTTATCCTCATCATAAATAAGTACAGTGTTATTTATTCTTGATGATAGAACTTGATTCTGAAAATGGATATTCTGCACCTAATACTATCCTATAATATAATACCGAACGTAATGAGATATACCCAGGAATTATCAATTGACAGAAATTATCAATTAGAGAATTGATATTCTGCACCTAATACTATCCTATATTTTAATACCGAACGTAATGAGATATATACCCAGGAATTATCAATTAACAGAAATTAGAAATGGAATTAGAAAATTGATATTCCGCACATAATCTATCCTATATTCTAATACCGAACGTAATGAGATATACCCAGGAATTATCAATCAACAGAAATTAGAAAATTGATATTCTACATCTAATACTATCCTATATTCCAATACCGAACGTATTGATATATAGGTACCCAGGAATTATCAATCAACAGAAATTAGAACCTCTACATAGAAGCTGTGAGAGTTGAATGAAAATATACCGTTCATTATTAATTTATAATCAATGTTAATAAAAATTGAATTAAATTCGTATGGCAATTTGTTGCTAGTAGCTTTTTATTGGGAGTATGGCTTTTCACGGAGATCCCACCTCGCCTGAATATATTATTCAAACCGTCAATGAGCGTTACCACTGTGATACTTCAGCCGGGACCGACAATTAAATGTGTTTATCCGGTAACACGAGGGAGTCTTGGCTAAAACTCATCAAATTGTAAATCATAGTGTATCATTAAATAATGTGAATTCCACATACAATCCGAAATGCAATAACCAGCATAAGTATTCATCGATTCAGCTCACATCATTCCCCCCCAATCACCATAGAGGCCTATGCATTGAGGGGGACATATTATTCCAAGGGATCCAACAACAATATTACAGCTAATGATAAGGATGCAGAAAAGACCCAATCTGTTTTAGGCCCAATATCGCCAACTGTTGTCCGAGAATCGCATCTGCACCACGTGACCAGACTATTTTCATGAGGGGCGCAACACTTCATGTGGATGTGGGATCAAACATTGCTCCATTCTTGGAGAAACGAGAATACTGGAGCAGATGAAGGGAAAGACATGGAGAGGAGATTGAGAAGAAGGATCAAGAATATAATTGAGAAGACATTGAGAGAAAGAGATCTAGTGAGAAAATTCGAGAAGAGAGAAATTATGTGCTGGAAGAGCACTATTTGAGAATTAGAGATAGTTTACCAACATATATCTTTCCAATATTGTGATGTTTTTGATCCAATTGATAAAGTAATATGAATATGTATTTAAGCGAAAGATAGATATGAACAGATATATTGAGAGCTGATAATGAGACATTTTCATAATGATAATGGAAGATTGACGAGGAGAGAGACTCAAAATATGGAGAGAGATGAATGAAAACGTGAGAAGTAATAGAGAATGATGGAAAGTTCTCAAGAAGGGGCAAGGGCAGGAAAGAGTAGAAGGATAAATAGAGAGAGGGTTGAGAAAGGGTGTTGCTATATGTGCTACGATATGTCGTTAAAGGGGAAATGACCGTTGAGTTTTCCTCCATGATTGGTTTGCAGGATACCACAGATGATAAGAGGGGATGAAAACCAAAAAAGGGAGAGATGGAAAGAGTAGAAGGTAGACAGATAGATAGAGTAGAGAGATAGATAGAGTGGAGAAAAAAAGAGAGGGCATACGGATAGTGAGGGCAGGAGGACAGAAAGAGAGAGATTGATGGAGAGGGAAGTGAAGAAGAAGGAGTGAGTAAAGAGAGTGCGAGGAGGCGAGAGAAAGGAGAAAGATTGTGGTGTCCAGAGAATTTCAATTTGGGGGATTCCACTGTGGCGTCTATTAGACGACCGGTTCAACTCCCTCCAACAAACTCTCATGTCAATACAAAATTTTTGCTCCGAGAGTAGCCCTCAATCTCTTTACATCACCGAAAGCTCTACGTTAACATTACCGAAAAATCTGGGATTTGGATGTAGTTGAACCCTATCATGAAATCACAGGTTGCAGAAGCAAATTCTTCTATCAAATAATAAAAATTGTGATCAATTATAATGTTGATATTATGCTAATTTTGTTTGTACATAATGTGCAAAATGCTCTTTTATACTTGTGCTGCTTTATATTTTCTCACTCTGTTGTAATAATATTACTAATATTATTTTTTATAATTTGAGTAGCAGAGGACAGTGATAATGATAATGTGACAGTTATTCTTATTAAATGAGACCAAGTGCCTAGAATACATGAATGGAACTAGTGAATTGACTCTGCAAATGCTCCATAAAAGAGCCCTAGGGGTAGTATAATTATTAGTAGAATCAACTTGTTGATAGTATTTTCATCACCAATAATTCAATATAGTCATTATTCTTGCCTGAATCGGTGCGAAATGTCAGAGCTATTAAGAGAAAATTAGCACAGAATTAGCGATTTTTGCGTTTTCTCAGTTCTTTTATCAAGCAATTAATAAATTAATGTTCAAATTTGGTACAGAGGTTTAGCTAGGGTCTAAAAATTTTGTGATGAGGTGACTTTAATATTTCATCAAAGATACGCCCAAAATCAGCGTTTTTCCAACGTTTTCCTCAGCTTTTCTGCGTTTTCTCAGTACTTGACTTTCTGATGGAATGAAGCATGCTCAAATGAAAAATGCAGGCGAGCGAAGCGAGCCCGCTGATCTCATTTTTGGACGATACAGTCGGGGGTCCAGACGGTCATGGCGAGCGAAGCGAGCCTGACGGCTAGTAATGAATGAAATCATTTTAACAAAATGAGGCAGATCTATGAGAGCTCCTCAGTCATATGTTCAGTTCTGGAAGATTGATGATATCCGTTATTTAATAGACCTCTCAAAACAAACATAGAACTAATTTCTTCACAACGTCGGCTTTCATATCCTTTCCAAAATCTGTTCCTCTAATGGCCTTTAACCACTGTTAATTTTCTGCTGTTGGAGCTAATTAGTTACGAAAACGTCAAGCAACATCATTACGGTTGATTTGCAACGGCAGTAATATTTCTAGGGCTCTGAGAAAGTTTTACCTGATTGTGGAAATTCTGTGGTAATCATTAATAACTGCAGATGATGCTGATATTCAAGGGAACTGGGTGATTGATTGATTGATTGAGTACTTTATTTATGTAGATTACAATATATACTGTCTTATACACTTATATACAATAGCTTACAATACAGCAAAGTTATAGATGAATTTACATTATATAGACTAAGAAAATAATTGTTGAACTGTATATGATATGAAAAAGCAATTTGTAATATGATAACTATAGATAATAATTATATTGTTATGCATCTACATAAATTGGCGGAGGTTTGGACATATCAATGTCCATTCTTTGGAAGAATATTAAAAATATCCTCCCCACTAACTCTCTACCAAAACGTTAATTTCATATTTAAACTAAGGATTCATTTATTAATGGAAATATTGTGAAAGTTTTAATCAATATGAATATTTAAGAGAAAAAAAACAGAAAATCTATAAAGTAAATAATTATATAGGTAGATAAGATCAAATAATAATAATTGATTAATAAAATGAAGTATGCTGAAAGTAGATCAGGGTAATCAACTTTCAGTAATATACAGCAGTATGCAGTGAATAATTGAAATAACATGAGTTTATATAATATATATATATATATATATACAATTCGTTCTATAACAGGTTTAAAGGTTTGTATTTGTGGGATGGGTGGGGATGGTTGTCATGTGATCGTTCTAGGGCCGGACAGTTTCAGTCATTTGTTCCAAAAGATGCTTTTTAAAGTCAGGATGAAGCTCGCTCGGCTCTCGATGGACCTGATAGAAACAGGAAGTGCATTCCATGCACGACAGGCACTGACTAAAAAGGATTTTGTGAAAATAGTAGTTCGATGATTGGGTATCCTTAAAGTACTTTCTCCGGTTCTAGTATGTGAAGCATCTATCCTCCTACCTTCGGAGACAAATTTGAAATCATCTTTAAAATAGTTCGGATTACCATATTTCAAGATATCTCTAACAAGCTTGACTATTCGAAAAAGTCTCTGATCGGGAAGCTTTAATGTTGAACTAGCAATGTGGGCTGGGGTGATATTATGATCATGGCGTTGGAGAGAGTAGACGAAACGTAGACAATAATTTTGGCAACGCTGTAGTTTATCATTCAGAGTGACTTGCATATCGTTAAGAACAGAATTACAATACATTAAATGTGGGAAGATGAGAGATTGAACCAATAATAATTTAATGTTTCTAGGGAGAATATCGTGCATTTTCTTCAATGCATGCATGGCTGAGAATACCTTTTTACAAGTTTTGTTTACTTGTTCTGACCAGTCAAGAGTATTATTCATAATAATGCCTAAATTTTTAACTGAGCTACAGTAGGGAATGTCATTACCATCTACCATCATAATGTCATGGGTGATGGGAGAATGGAAATGGCGTGAATGATAAGAACAAGTGTTGTTAATAGTGTTAGTGTTATTGTATTATTGTTATAGCTATTATTCTAGGGCTAGAATGATAAGAACAAGTGTTGTTAATAGTGTTAGTGTTATTGTATTATTGTAATAGCTATTATTCTAGGGCTACATTTGAAAATGGCATCAATGTCCGAAACATGTTGTGATAAAATATTTCAAAAAATGGGTACTGAGATTTTTATTTTCTTTATATTTATATTATTCCATTGTTGCGCTTGCTGCTATTGAATTACTGTGTTGTCATTGCTATTGCTAAAAATATTTTGTTTGCAATTGCTTCTAGTTGTTGAATTTGCGCTGATAGTTTCTAATGCATATTTGTATATTTCATTCATAATACTGTTATTAGTTGTTATACTTCTGAATGATTGCTAAGTTACTTATTTGACTTTATGTTATGTACCTCATATTTATATTTATTTTTGTCTATCTTCTTACTATTGTATTCTCTTGAAATTGGTGTATACCGTTGGAAATATAATAAATAAATAAATAAACAAGAAATGTTCAAGGAATGGTGAAGAAAATACTACTCAGAATGTCGCTATTTTGCAAAAAAAATTCGTCCATCTAAAAACATATGTTAATCTCCTTTCACAACGTAAAGAGCAACGTACTTAATGCAAACAATATAAAAACTTGTAGTACCTTTTATCAAAAACTTTAAAATATTTTAACGGCTAGTTTCGACCAGTAGTCATTTTCAAGTTAAAATGAATTTCAATTTCAATTTAATTTCAACTTGAAAATGACCAATGGTTGGCACTAGTCGTTAAAATATATTTAAGTTTTTGATAAAAGGGTATTGATAAGTTTTTGATGAAGGGTACTTTTTATCTATTCGAATTAAATAGCCCATATAAATGAAGTGATTTTAACAACGTACTTCTTTATTTGAATAGTACTTCTCCATTTTGTCCTCTAGTGCAATAACTCCAGAGATACAAACCTGGTATAGTGAGGTCCACGTTATAATGGCAGTGTTTGATTAGCAATGGTATTGCTATCCTTGCCTATCATTCAACAAACCGAATAGCGCTATCTCTTTCTCGCTTTGCTCTGTTGCCAGATTGGCTTTTAACAATGTAGAATTAAGAATTAATTAACAAAATATTCCATCTTGATTATGAAATTATTAGAAAAAAATATTTATTTTTCAATAAAGTATAACTGATTATTTTAAACGAGAATGAACCGTTGATATTACATCAATAAACCTGTATCAGCGACCGTATATAGGAGGCATTGACAAGACAGAGGATCGGCAACGTTTTTCTTCTATCTTCCTTCACTGCCATTATAACGGCAACCTCACTATAGTTGAAAAATATCATTCCTTGCTCGATAATATATGATTATTTTAAACGAGAATGAACAATTAATATTACATTAATAAACCTGTATCAGCTACTGTCAAGAAGGCATTGACAAGACAGTGAGGATCGGCAACGTTTTTCTCCTATCTTTCTCCACTGCCATTATAACGTCAACCTCACTATAGTTGGAAAATATCATTCCTTGCTCGATAAAATATTATTATTTCAAACCAGAATCAACAATTAATATTACATTAATAAACCTGTATCAGCTACCGTCGAGAAGGCATTGACACTACAGTGAGGATCGGAAACGTTGTTCTTCTATCTTTCTCCACTGCGATTATAACGTGGACCTCACTATAGACTGTAATAACTCTCTCATATCCAATCCCATCATTTTGCTAACATGACATATTTTTCATTACCTCAGAAAAACCTTGTCTCATCCTGTTTCACCATGTTTTCTCATGCTCTGCTCTTCTCCATGGCATGTGAACCAGGTATAAATCAGCTGGAAGAGCCAAGTGGGTAATTGAATGGCACTCTCTCTAGGCATAATTCTCGGAGAGCAATCTCCCCAACAATGGAGTCCCAGCCTGCGCTTGAGTATACCAAGAAAACAAGGCAATATTATGCTAAACTGATGACTTATAATGAACCAAAACTAAATAACAGTGATGCAATGCCCAGTAGGAGCTGCCTCTCTCAACTATAATGTGATTTTATTGTCCGGAAAGCTGTTATTTTACTATCTAGTTACAGTAACAGTTTACTTGGCCATTGTTCTTCTCAAAGCTTGCTCGTAAAGTCCATTCCTCTGTCCAGCTGGTGAATCTCATTTCAGACAGGTGGATCTTCAATATGAGGTGAACTGTGAGGCAGTGTTCAGAAGAATGTCAAGGAATGGATCATGCTTCTTGAAGACTGAGTGTACTGGAGGAGAATATCAAAATTAAGCTCCACAAACTTAATTTTAACTTAATTATTTCCACAATCCTAGAATAGGAACAATAGAGATTAGTAATCTTGAACACAAACTTAATTTTAACTTAATTAACTCCACAATCCTAGAATAGGAACCATAGAGATTATTAATCTTGAACAAAAAAGACTAAGAAATTGTCAAAAAACCACAGATTTATTGATACTCAGAAAAACCGGTTTCGGTTTTTACACCATTGTCAATCTCTGATAAACGACCATTTGTTTAAAGCTTGTTTATCAGAGATTGACAATTGTGTAATAACCGAAACCGGTTTCTCTAAGTATCAATAAATCTGTGTTTTTTTGACAATTTCTTAGTATTTCTCATTCAATATGAATAATTACCACAATATCAACTTCTCAACTACACAAAAAGTATTAGTAATCTTGTTTCTCCTTCTGATGTTTTGATAATCGGGCTTCATTTGGAGTGATATGTGTGAATTGTGATTGATTTTTCTCCAATTATTGTCAGAATGTAGTCTCAACATTTAAACTCTGTGAGGCTATTTGAATGAGTATAAGCCAAAAAAAAAATAGATGCTTGTATAATTTTGATACAAGAGAATTCAGGTTGCTCTAGATTCAATCTATGATTGAAGAGGAAATCCTGATTGGCTCCCCTTTTACCAAATGGGTGGAGAAGTGTATTTTAATGACTAATTGTATTAGTATATTTACTGAATGATTGATCTGCTTAGTTGTAGTTTTGTGACGAGCAACAAGCAACAAGCTAGAACTTGCAAAGATTTGGGAAACGCATGATGTACCGTATAGCGTAATGATGCGCGTGTATACTTATGCACCACGAACAAGTACGTTTCTCTTTTCATCAGCTATGAAACTATCTACACTCACTGTTCCATCACATATGAGAAATTATATGAAATTATTCTTTAATAAATTTACCATTACATTTATTGGTTACCTATTCCCACAACATTTAAAATTCACTTATTTTAAATGCTTATTTTATCTGTATCTTACTGTTTCTTCACAAATTCAGATATAATAGAAGTAGATTAGAGTGAAATGCGCGTGTTCGTGGCGCATAAGTCTGTACGCACCGTTGTATTGAATCTCAGTTCGAATCTCCAGATGAGCATCATGTCTATTGTCTATTTAAGTTTCTGGAAGGAGTATTTTCAATATCTCTATCTTCGTTCCCTGTTTGTATCTTCCTATTCCACAAAAGTGAGCTGCAGTAGGTATTATCAGAGACAAACTGATACAACTGACGCTATCGTTACTCTATGGTATTATCCAGTAATGTTTTTGAGTCGTCCAATTCTTTTCTTTGTTCTCCGTAGAGTGATTGTTTTGTTGACCACAGAGTTCTAGAAACAGTATCCAGAATCTTAGCCGTGAAACCACAACAAAATCTATTCTCACTGAAAATTACAGGTCTCTTTGTCATTAGCAGGAAAAAACTCTTTGGAATCAGTTTTTACTGATAATTTCTTACAGAATTTCCTTCATAACCTACGAACCGTACAATATCCAGTCAAGTAGAGAGTATTACGACAAGTACCTGACTTATTATTGTTTCAGGATCACGACATTTTTGGAGATCAGAAGTTGAGATTCACTGTTTGATTATTGATACTCAGATGTTCGCTATATAAATATATAAATTACCATAAATATAACATTGGATATATAAATATACCATTGGATCTATTGGTTATCTATCCCTGAAACATTCAAAATTCGACACTAAATGCCTCACCAATCCGAACTATCTCACTTCATTTCTCACGAATGAAGATTCTCATTTCAAAACTACAAGTTAAAAGATAAATCAGAATATTTGTCTGGATTCTATTATTCATTATATTATTATTCAGAAGAATTCTCAAGTAGCCTAAACCTATACTATTAAACGAGCAACTCCTGTTTATATGTTTAGATGCTTGGATGTTTAGATGTTTAGATGTTTGGATGTTTAGATGTTTAAATGTTTAGATGTTCATATATTTGTATTTCACCGGATCTCGAAAACTGCTCTAACGATTCTCACGAAATTCAGAACATAGTAGGCTTATAATATAAAGATTCGATTGCACTAGATCTCATCCCTGGGAGAACTCGCTGAAGGACATTAAAAGGATAATTATTATTCATTCATGGAAAAACAGATGATAATAATTATTTCGTCGTCTGTTGGTGATGGAAGTGAGTGAGAGAGTTGATGTGTGTGGGACTGTGTCAAAATTATGACTCAGCTGTTGAACTTTTGTAATCATTCAATCAGGTACTTAGTGCCGGTTGCAAAAAAGCCGGGTTATTTCCAATCCTGATTAATTCCAATAGATCCATCTTTTTTAAATGGTCTTCTCTGATTTGGTTCACGTGAAGTTAATCAGGATTAAAATTTAACCGGCTTTTGTGCAACTGGGCCTTCGTGAGGGGAATTTTCGCATTCCTCTGGGAATTAATCTCAATTTACTGTGATTAGATAGAACATTTCTGTATCAATGTTATTATAATTTCTTCTTTCGTAATAATTTTCTTATGCTTTTGTACTCCAGAGCGAAGCTCGGTCCCCGATATTAAACTCGCAAATCTTAATATTGTACAATATACTTTGAAGCTGAAATTGATAAATCATCGACTCTGATAGTGAAATATGTGACACTTCATATGCGACTGTCGGCGTCAGTAACTACTTTTCAGCGCTTATTTGGTAATCAATTTTTTTATATTACCATCTCAAACAGGTCTAGTACCTCGAGATGCAAATACTCAATTGGCATTTCATTTTATTTTGTAATAGTATTTTCCCATGTTGTCAAATTCGTATTGCTTTTATTATGTATTTCTAAGATGTTGTAACTTTTTTATTTCTGCCAGTAAAACATTCAATGATCCACAAAACACAATTCATTTAAATGTTTTTAATTCCACAATCCATGACAATGTAACATATCAGTTCAAATAGAGTATTCAAATAATTTTTCACTCAAAAATTGATGCTCTATAATTCATGTAGTTAAATTTGCTTTGCTAATCAATTCTAAATGAAAGGGGGAGACGAAGGCGTATCGACTACAGCTTCCACTTTTCCAGAAAATTTCATTATCCTGCGAATATTTATTCTATTTGTGAGGTGGAATTAATCATTAGTTGAATATTTTCACAAAATCTTCAATTACAATGAAGAAAGTGAATTCGTTGCCTTTTTGTTGGTGGGGAGTCCCTTACAGGAAGTTCACATTCAGCCTGAATAGAAATATAATTCATTGCCTAATAAATATGATATAAATGAGCTTAATATAAAATAATTCCTTTATTGTCAAATTATACAGTTTTATTTAAAAACATAGTCCTGTACCAAATAAGAATTTGACAATATATATTATGTGTGTTTTTATTTCATTAAATAATTCATTCGTCAATGGCCCTCACGAAAATAAAGTAGACGTGCTTATGCTAATTGTACTTATTGAATTTTTGGCAATCTCTCGCCTCTTGTCGTGAAGAATTTTAATTATTTCTGCTTGTTGTAGGCCTTATTAACCTCGATTTTTCAATAACTTGCCAAGCTGTTGTCTTGGTGAAGGTGATATATTTGAGCTCAAAATTTATGTGTTTTTATAGAATTATTTTGTGAATTTGAAGTTTGTTTCATGTTTTCACGAAAGTTTTATTATCAATCTATTTAAATTTGAAATCGCTTGTTTCATCTTGATTTGCATATTCAGATTGATGATATGGTGTGTAAATTGAAATGGACATAACCTACATAATATTTGGTCAATATTTCCTTCTTTTTTCCTTCCTTAACCCCTTTTAGTTGTTTGATTAACTCCTTATTTCTTTAATTCTAATTATTATGTTTATTATAATTTCTCATTATGATTGCAATCCTTTTATTTCATTTCTTGTATATTACTCTTGATTCAAGACAAGCTATCTCATTTTATTTATTCTTAATTTTAATTTAACGTTGTGAATAGTTTTGTTTTGATCTGGCACCTGCTGAAAAACCCACAGGTTTAGCAGGACCCAACAATGTAAAAATGTTTTTCTAATAAAGTTGATTGATTGATGTAAGACAAAATTAGGAAATTGAAGAAGCTTTGTGCAATAGTCTGTTCTCTCTTTTCCGACTATAGTATTATTTGCTCTAATAAATGAATAAGTTTACCATTAATATTCTACTTCATTCAAGAGAACAGCCCAACATCAAGTCTATCAACAGGAGATGATTTTCAGAAACTGGAGACATCTAATAGGACTTCCAATATCGGTCTGGAATGTTATGAAGAGATCATCAGCTGGAAAGTAGCCTACTAAACGGAAGGAAGCTGGAAAATTACACGCTTTAGGAACAATGAACAGCATCCGGTGGTGAATAGCTATACACAGTCGGCTAGTTCACTAAACGCTATAATAATAAGCCGCACAGGAAACGTATAGAGCAGTGCTTGCTCTTTTATTTGGTGCAATCGGTTCGGTATATATGGGCTTCCGCTCGCGCTTTGCTATTTCACACAAAAAGAGCAATCCTATAAAAGCTCTAATGATGCTGCTAACTAGGATGGAACAGTCGGAGAACGTATATCAGTGATCAGATGTGGTGCACAATACATCAAAGGAACCACTATATGTGGCTTACTATTTCCTACTAGACTTCGTACATTGAGAGCGATTGATAGCATTTTCTGAAATTATAGGGTTGAATGTGCTAGTCGTAGTCTATTTTCTAGTGTGAAAATACTATGGCATCGATCGTGTAAGGGTAAAAACATAGTGGAGCGTGGAACGGCTAAAGTAGATTGTAGAGGAGAAGGTTACTGAGGGTTGAATGAAAACACACATATGTTGTCAAATTCTACACAGTTTTATTCGGTACACGACCATGGTTTCGTGACCACACCGGTTACATTTTTAAGTTGACTGTCAAATGTGACGAAACCATGGTCGTGTACCGAATAAAACTGTGTAGAATTTGATAACATATGTGTGTTTTTATTCATTTATGGAAAGGTTCTACAATATTGACAATGACTTAGTCGAGTAGCTGAGGGTGTTGAAATAGAAATGCGAATCCATTTTTTGATACGTTCCCACTATTTGATACATTTTTAATACACCTTTCCTTGCCCTATTATCATAGGTGAGGAAAGTATTGCTTTCCGAAAAAAATTAAGGTACCTCAATTTCTAACTTTCTTCACGTTTCAAGGTCCCCTGAGTTCAAAAAAATGGTTTTTGGATATTAGTCTGTATGTCTGTATGTGTGTGTGTGTGTGTGTGTGTGTGTGTGTGTGTGTGTGTATGTATGAGTGTATGTGTGTCTGTGTATCTCAACTCCCAATAAACTGAATGACTTGAAATTTGGAACTGAAAGTCCTTACAATATAGGGATCCGACACAAACAACTCTGATCGAATGCAATTCAAGATGCATTATTACATACAAAAATGTTGTCAAAAACAGGGTTTTTCGCGATTTTCTCGGAAACGGCTTCAACGATTTTCATCGAATTCATACCTCAAATAGTCATTAATGAGCTCTATCAACTACAAGTCCCATATCTGTGAAAATTTCAGGAGCTTCGCCCCATCTATGCAAAGTTTGATTTCAGATTCCCATATTATCAGGCTTCAGATAAAATTTAAACATAAAAATTCAAGTTGAAAAGATTGAGCATGAAAATCTCTACAATTAATGTTAGACATTACAGTTGTCCTGTGTGCGATGTATTATTTTCACATAATGAAATATACTAATAGAATATTATCAACCACTTCACAAAAATGTGTAAATAAAGGTATAATGTGTAAATAAAAGTAATACAGTAGAACTCCAATAATTATCCGAATTAATGGGGACTGGGACCCATTCGGATAATCGGATTTTTTTTTTTAAATTGCCATTGAAGAGAAAAAAAGCAACGTTTTGATATCGCACTATTTTCTTATTGAATTAAATGGAAGAAACATGATATTTTCACATGTTTTACTACACTGACTTCGCGGAGGGAAGGACAATAGTGAGCGAACGCGCAAACACTGGCTTCGCGGGGGAAAGAATAATAGCACACTTAGGCTTTTGGACAAATATTTTTCTGAAAGTGATTCGGATAATCGGCGATTCGGATAGTCAGAGTTCGTATAATTGGAGTTCTACTATAAAATGAAAGTAATTTCTATGTGTTTTTTCAATTTAGCTATATATAGAGCATTCACTTATGACTACGCACACTATAACTGGAGAACACACAACGGCCATATTCAGTATAACTTTACATTACAACTATACACAGTATAACTGGAGGATACATTGTAGTATACCTATGAAGAGGCTTTGATCTTGGGCGCACTATGGGTCGAAATTGGCAGGTTTGACCGCAGGGGAAGACAGACCCTAATCATCATCCGGCAAATGAAAGACAGAGGAAGGCGTCTTAAGATGACGCGCCTCTCTGTCGCCTCTTTCCTTCCTCAATCACCGTTTGACGGCGGTCACAAGTTGACCGCTGATTGAGCCGACAAATCAACACACAAATTGTGTTGAAACTTTAAGCAAAGGAATGAGGACATGCATGAAGTTAACCGCTTTCTTGCTGTCCAGAAATGTGGTAACTATGCTCAGTAACAAACTTGTAAATCAGATTCAAACTTCTAACTCGTTAGTAATTCTGTTATTTACAGTCTAACAACTTAAGAGTTGATGATTATTAGCAAGGTGACAACTTTTTATTCGATCATTCAAGATTTGACTATGAATTGCTCATACCTTGAACGTCTAAACTTGTCTCTACGATGGATATTTCATGTTTATTCAATATTGTTTTTCAGTTGTTATATTTCATTTTTATTGTTGACCTTCCGGCAGTCGCGCTGTTGTAAAAAGTACCAATAACACAGAATTGATGGCTTTGCTTGGTGTACCTTTTTGGGCTACCGAAATGGTAATCATCCAAATGTTTATAGGCGTAGAATAATACAATGAGATGGAAATAGTAATTATACAATTAATTAATATGTTTTGACAGTAAATAGAGTACATAACACTTGGAAAATTGGATGCTGTAAAAATTACAAAACGCGACTGCTCGTGTGATTGATGAGTAGGGCGCGAGTATCGGAAGGTGAATGAATCGTTTGAAATTCTAAATTCAAAGTGAAAATATTTTGGACAGAAAATTATGAGGAGTGAAAGTAAAAAGTTAACTAACATAATCGAAATGAGTATTTGTTTTGTACTCATGAATAAATAAATAAATAAGCTGAAAAGCTTCATTCAGAATAAAAAAAAATCAAAATCAAAATCGTTTATTTATCCTTAATAATAATAATAACAAAAGATAAAAACTTAGAAATTAGCAATACATTATAATAATGATACACAGTATTGAACTAAATAATACAATAAAAATAAGGAGGGTCCCCGCAAGGTTAGAAAACCAAATTCCATGAAAATGAGGTGCAAACAAATCTATAATATAATTGAAATCTAAATTGAAAGATAACTTCTCAATAGAATTGGGATGCATGCAGCTGAACCTTGAGAGATAGAGATGACTTAGAATGGAGATATAAAATCATTCGAGTTGAAATAAATACGAGTTAGAATGAAAACATTCCTCTATCTGAACAGACCTTCCAATGATGGGAAAAGTTATATGAATTGATTTCCAACAAATTAGAGGAAATCTTGTAACTCTAGATACAACTTTGCATCTTTGCAACTATTGATACAGCTCAAAAGCATGTTGGTAACCTGAATAGAAGCACATTGATGACATATTATTATGAAGTGAAAGTCCCTTCACAGTCTATCAAAAATAGAGTACGAACGAAATTTGATGATCGTAATCACTCCCTCAAGCGATTAATGAATGACAGAAACAAATAAATGGTTGTGATTGTACTTGACATTCATAATAGTACTCCACTAAACTATCTCGAAACATCATGTTGTGAAGTTAGCATAAGTTTTGTACAAGTCTTAGAACTGAAATAAAATGAAAGTATCGTTCAGTACCCTTCAATGCTTAATATTCTTAATATTATTCTATTGCTTCAATATTCTTAACTCGGTTCAACTCATAAGAGCTATTTTCCTATCCGTTTTATCTCAATTATAGTGGTACTCCTATATATACAAATGGTTAGAAAAAGAGAAGTATTTGAATTTCCTATAATTCAAAACAGCATTCAATCTCCAAACTTATGAATGGGTAGAAAAAGAGAAGCATTTGAATTGCCTATAATTCAAAACAGCATTCAATCTCCAAACTTATGAATGGGTCGGAAAAGAGAAGCATTTGAATTGCCTATAATTCAAAACAGCATTTAATCTCCAAACTTATGAATGGTTAGAAAAAGAGAAGTATTTGAATTGCCTATAATTCAAAACAGCATTCAATCTCCAAACTCATGAATGGTTAGAAAAAGAGAAGTATTTGAATTTAATATAATTCAAAACAGCATTCAATCTCAGAACTTATGAACGGGTAGAAAAAGAAAAGCATTTGAATTGCCTATCATTCAATCTCCAAACTTATGAACATCTCCTTGTCCTCTCAACTGTAACGAGAAATTTCCAACTTCACATAAACATCTGCTCTACACTGGAAATTATTATAAAAAAGCGAATCTCCAGCACTTGCCGTTCAGAAAGAGGTTATAATTTTGTTAATAGATCGTTATTTAATATCTGTACAGCATACTGATATGGCTCCCTTTTCTTCAGTTAAATGATAGGTCTCAGTTTGCTGAATTGAAGCGCTTAAATTTAAACGGATGTTCAAGTACAATATATTTATATACCTGTGTATCAGATATGATGTGCACAATATATTTATATACCTGTGTCTTAGAGAACATTTAATTGGTACAGACCTCAGCAGCAAGATTGTTGTTAAGTTATTATAGGTTTGAAATGGTTGAACAGAGAAGCCGTTAAAGAGAAGTTTAACAACTGTCATTTAAAACAACGATGAACAGTGTGTTATTCATTGGTCTGCTATTATTAGAGTTATTTTCTTACTGTGCGTATTGTGTGTGTATCTTTTTATCGAGAGGTTGCCGCGCATAGAGGAAGGAAGCATAAGGGAGAATAATAACAGGGGTTGAAGAGGGTTCAGATCTGGAGTGAACACTTCAAACGGTGGGTGATTCCTCGGTGATTTTTTATGCTCTTTTTTCCTTTCTCTCTCTGTATCGTCCTAATCGCCTGCGGCGAATATCGAGGATAAGGAACAAGTAGGAAGATATATACTAGAACGAGAACAGACGTAAAACAGACGAACGGATGGACAGACAGATAAACGGCACACAAAACGTTTTCTTACTGCAACACGGTTATTACCTTCAAACTCTCCAAAGCAGGTAGAAATGAAAATTACCTAATCGTCTTAGAGACTTTGCAACAAGTGCTGCTATATTATTATTGAATAACAATGTTTTTAAAAATCATTCCGTGTAAAGACCGTGTTTGTTATTTTACTTCGACTTCTTATTCTGTCGTTACTGTAGAAGACGTGCAATTATCTATGATATTTGTCTTCAATGAGGAGGTTTAAAAACAGCTTACATGAGACAGTGCTGACTTGAACACTCTAAATAATATATTTTTCTAAATGATCCACCCATTTCATATAATTGAATAATTATTCATTTGGATTTGAACTATAAATCTCAAAAATAGATATTTATTTCAAATACTACATTTATTTCACTCTACTTATATAATTTTTTATTTGAATTTAGACTCAAACTCTCAAAATTAATTATTACTCCATTTACCGGTATATAATTTGTGTAGCCTAATCGAACTTGTGGATTGAACTGGAATTACTCATCATCAATGACATAATTCAATTTATAGTTTGTTTTTTGTAAAAATAAATTTGAATTTGAATTTGAAAAAAAAACATGGCCCTCAATCAATTCATCACAATACAATCAACAATTTCATCAATTCATCAATTCAATTCACACTACATGTGCCCTACACTAATACTTTTTCACTTATTTTTTGATAGAATATTCTTGATTAAAGGTTGATACATTATGATTTGAGGGAAATGAACTTTAGTGAAGTGTAATTGATGAAAAATGTAAATGTAAAGCAATAGCAGTATTGATTCCCTTGGAAGAGTACATCAATATCTCAACAATGGAGAGCTTCATTTATCAGGTATGATTCTATGAACTAAATAATGTCAAATTGCTAGTCGCATCAGAAATAGTTATTTCTGCATGAATGGACTGCATTTTCTGTCATTGTCGAAGAGTGAAAATTTTTAAGGATAAAAGGTACTCAAGATCTTGATCCGTGGTGCGCACATAATTTTTCTCATCCAGAGCAATGAAATTCATTTATAGCTTCCTGACAGATGTACATTCTGTTGGAAATTATTATATTCAAACTTTTGAAGGAAAATTAAAATTATGAGATGAGTTTCTCTGTCACAAGGATCATGATTTCGCTTCTGTAATTAGAACGAAGTTTGATTCCAACTTGCCGTCATGCAGAAAAAGATAGATAGAAATTCTTGCAATTTTTCAACTTTTCCAGTACAGAAAAGTTTAGTGAGCAGTTCTGGGAAAACTCTAATTTTCCAATTTCCACTTTGAACTTACTAATTCGATGGCTCCAGTTGCAATCAAATTGATGCTACAAGAAAAAAATGTCGAGAAAACTTCTGAGGAAATCTCTACTGAAACTTTTATAAGACATTTCAACTAATTTGATTGGGATTCCAAGACTCCTTTAAAAATTGAAACTAGTTTTCAAGTTGGATGATTAGTTAGTATTATTCCTTAGACTAGATATCCGATCCAATGAAAATGGATAGAAAATTTTAAAACAGTATTATTCTTCCAAACTAATAACCAAATACTTCTTTTGCTGATAACCATCTCTGCTGGGAATAGTGATTTACGTTGGTTCATCACTCTGAACTTTTCGAAGTTGGTTTAAACTGGAGATATAAGTGAGTTTGATAAGTTTGCCAAATATCAGTATGTCAAATTGCTAGTCCCATCAGAAATAGTTATTTCTGCATGAATGAACTGCATTTCCTACCGTTCTCGAGGAGTGAAAAGACGGAAAAAAACATTCAATTTGATCAAACTCTACAATTAGATATATGTATGGTTAATCAAAAACAAGAATAAGAACGCAAAACTTCATGCTTTTCAGCATTACGTCTAAAGAAATTACGTTTAAGAAATATTCAGCATTACGTATATTCAGTATTATACGTATATCCAGCATTAGGTCCAAGAAATTCTATCATCCGCACGTGCAGATCAACTTCAAGAGTTATAATTATAATTAATTATAATTATAATTCAAGAATTATAGGGAATTGATGGAATACATATTCTATAAAAAAATTCCAACAATCGCCGAGGAAAATACATGTCAACCACATTCGATACAAGCTTTTCATAGTTCAGACTATGAAATACTACGACTCATTCATACAGCTGGGAGCCATTCGAGGGTAATGATGTAACTTTACAAAGTTGGAGCTGCATTAGTCGTTCACCTGCTAATTCAAATCATTATCAATATCTATTCCATGATTCAATTTGAAACTCTCATCCATGGAATGAACGCTTGCTGATTTGGATGGAATTAACTACCTACTTGTGTTACACAGTTCAGGCTTTACTATGCAGAGAATATAGAATGTAACATTCTATACATGTTACAATCAATACACGATTCTACTCATGTTACATTCTACACTATGTCTCTGTAAATTTGAAACATCATCAATCTCTATTTTATTGGAATCTCTCATCCAGATGCTGATGTCAATTACTAAAATGAAGTTGCACATTTCCATTCAACCTGTCGAAACTATATCACTCACAAGCTCTCTAATTACCGTTAATACCCTCAGCAACCAATCAACGTTTAATACACGTGGCTTGGTTATTTTCACGATTCTACCTGCAGCAAAGTCCCCTTCAAAGCGCTTTCCAATGCTCTTAATCCCTCCTTATTAAGCTCTTTATTAAAGGGCGCTTCTTTTCAACGTTCGGCGCCTGTGTGCGTTACTAGTTACTACGCAAAGCATCGAGCTTTTCAAGCTAAAGAGAGAGCTTAACCAATTTTACGGTTAGCTACTTGAACTCGCCCAGAGATGGCGGAAGCCACAACCGTGAACTTAAGTTTATTGTTGAGCAAACTTTGCTGTGGCGCTTAAACGTATGGCTTCACCCCCTCCCTTGATGCTCCTACAGCACTATAAAAACCTGACATAGTTCAGCTTTTATGTCAAACTTGTGCATGATCCTTATGTTTATAGGCTCAAGTCTACGTGTCAACCACTTCAAATGCGGGGGTGGTCACATTACAGCTTTGTAAATATAAATTCCAAGCCATGCATCAAATTCGTAGTGAATTACCAACGTGCAGTGCAATACAACCCCACCGCTAAGATGTTCAGTTTCTTCAAGCTGTGAATTTTATGGCAAGTTCAAAAGAAGCAGTAAAAACTCATTTCTCAAAGCGATAAAATCGTAGGTACTGTGCTGTAACGAGAGTCTTTTTGAAAAGTGTAAAAGCTTCTCAGAAATGTCACCAGAGAGTGTTTTCTTCGAAAAATATATAAAAACGTATAATTCTTCCATGAATGTCACATATCAAAGGATCTTTCAAGAGCTGAAAAACTTTCACAGCTCATGAGATTTGCAGAGTAGAGTTATTTGTCACATGTAAGTTTAGAGTACTTGCCTCTTATAGTTGTGTGTGTATAGCAAATGTTGATCTACGACACCGTACTGATATGATATGCTATGATAGATTATAACCATTTTTGTTCAACGTCGTCAAAAATCACGTAGAGTTCATTGAGGGGATTTTCAGAGATAGAAGAATGAAGCTGAAGAATAACGATACAATTCAATGAGTGTAGGAAATCCTTTCAAACTCCTATAATTCAATGCTTAGATTAAATTATTATACTGTTGGTTTGAGCCAATGGCGTTAGTATATGATTGAAGATAACTTTGAACCCTTTGCTGTATCTTTGATGAAAATTGCATTGATGTTGAAACCTTCATACACGTGAAGTTTGTTAGAAGTTATTGTCATGGGAAAATGATAGCATTTACTCACTCCTTTGTCCTTTCGAGGAAAATCAGTGTGTTATGTCAGATCTATCAATCTGTATCACAGAATAAAGGAATATAATTACATTATATTTTATAATTGAATATTCCATATTTTATTTATAGTATAATGAATGATGAATTCAATTTGAAGGTAATACGTTATAAGTGTATCAGTTTGGATTCAAGGTCCCAGAATGATATTCTACCGAGGTTTCTTCCAGTCAAATAGACTATTTGGCAAGATTGATTCGAACAAGGAATTCTATTACCCAATCATCACGGTACCATCTTTTGACGGGACCATCTTTTTTAGACTCGAGAAGTCATTCCATCTCCCAGATTCAAATCTTGAAACTCCAATATTCAGCCTCTGATATTCCCCAGTGTTCAAATCAAATTCAATTCGAAATTCTCAAAAATCTACATATTTCTGATTACTCAACAAATTCTCTCTATTCCAATGCTTCCATTCAAATTCACTCCTTCAATCATTACAAAAAGGCTGAGCAACCCTATTTGCATGTAAAATACCCGAAGCATTATAAAACTAACAAGAAAACTAATAACTTTTCAAGTATAATGATGAGTATCAGTTGTTATTCTGATACGTTTCATTTTTATACACCGCTGCTCTACGAGAGATCAGACCTGCAGTCATAAAACGAGGAGATGGCCAAATACAGAGAAGCTGAAGCATACTTAGGTGGCAGAGTGGATTTCTTTCATAAGACAGCGTTGAAACTTGAAACAACACCCGTTGAGTATTACGGTACAGTATAACCAGCTTATTAATTCAGATTCCCGCGTAAATTTCCAATAATACCACCACAACGTAACCAGAGAAAGAAGGAGAAACATGCACTCAACGATCCCCCATCTTTGTCTCTCGAAAACTCTCTTCTATCTCTCTTTCTCTTCCTCTTTCCATTTTTCCGAACCGACGTTTATTGTCAACACACTCCCGCAGAGTTCATATCTTTTTATAGTTGATCAAGCAGGCACTAATATCCTCTTATGACGTCATAACTCTGAATATTTATCGGCCTTCATTTTGCCTCGTCGACGACAAAACTATGAAAATATGATAAGAGTGAAGAGCATGTGGGTTTGCTTGCAAGGACGGGAGATAGCTTCCACCTCCTTTCAGTGGGTGGATTACCGTCTTTCAAAAGTGTGGACGGAGATATTGTTTGTAAGTGCCAAAGGAGAGCAGGATGTGCAAAAAAGGATATGCAGTTTGTAGCCAGTCTAAGGTAAGTAAGATAAAAAACAACCCTGAAGTAATCCAACGCTACCAGTAAAAGTAGTAAATATAGTAAATAGTTACAAGCAGTAACAGCTCTTCTACTATATATACTAGTTGAAGCCCTCATTTATGTTAGTAGCTCTGGCAAAATATTTAATATTTCAACAATGCCATTCCACCAGTTTTGAATTTAATGGAGAGAAAAGAGGTACATTAATTTGATGGTGATTTAATTTTCTCTTACTTTGATATTGTGATCATTATTTGCTTGATTAAATTGAATAATCTACAGAATAACATAAGGGAAATGTATGTTTAGAATGTTGAAATTAGCATGGTAACCGATTTTCTATCTGGAAACAGATTCATTTGTGAACCTTAATAGAATTTTGTTTCAAATTTCTTCCTCTATTCGAATCAGAAAAATATATTGGTAGAGGAACTGATTATGGTACTTTTAGACCGTTCTTTAACGCTATCCTACTATATTGAACGAGCAATTTCTGTATTTTCATATCTGGTTATTTATATTTATATCTGGTTATTTATGTTCAACGGATCTCGAAAACGGCTCTAACGATTTTCACGAAATTTGGAACATAGTAGGTCTATGATATAAAAATTTGATTGCACTAGGTCTTATCCCTGGGAAAATTCGCTGAAGGACATGAACAGGATAATTCATCCTTAGAAAAACAGATGATAATTTCGTCGTGTGTCGATAACAGAAGATGCGTGTGCCTGTGTAAGAGATTAGCTGTGTAATCAATTAGCTTACCGTATCTCGCGAGAAATCTAGAAATTTTAATTGACTCAATCAAAATAATCAGATTTGTTGACATGAGATGGTATATATCATACTATTCAAAGTTAATCATTATTTTACAGTTCTAAATGATTAGTGAGTGTTATTTTGTTATTGAATTTGGTATGTAAACAATCTAAATTAGAACTTTTATGTTTTCAAATATTTGGACTGAAAATTTGACCTCAATTCAAGTTTATGGAACATAACCTTCTTTTTGGAATATTTATAGTGTATAAATTAAAATTCGGGGAAGAAACAGTATTGGGCTGTGCCTGTTAGTTTTTTCCCCAATCATTTTAAAGAATTGAGTTCTGTTCATCAATAAATAAATAACGAGCAAAGCTCGGTGCCCCGATATTATAACATATTATGCTATAATTTCCCTATGTAGCGTACTTGTGAATGACATCCCTTGAGCCAGATAATTGACATTTATTTTTAGACGTCCGATATTTTACCGTCCTCAGGAATTCTATCAGATTAAACGAAACTTGACAAACATCGTCTGAAATAATTGCTGTTAAATCTTATAGAATTTTCAAAGACGACAAAAAATCGTACGTCAAAAATCAATGTGTGGTGTCTTACAATTTGGAACCTCAATCAATTTTCTAGTCCCTTCTTTTAACAATAATCAGCTGCCACATGAAATTCAGCGTATCAAAGAGTCATTGAACGTAAATTGAATGTCTGTTAATAACCTCGACATAAACATTACGTCAACTTTAATGGTCGATTAAACTGCAATCACAGAACCGTCAAATTCAATAAATGATTACCTACAAATTAATTAACCAATATGTTTCATTAAACATAACAGTTGATTGATTAGTAGGTAATTAAATGTTTCATTGAACATTTCTCAAAACTACTCCTCTGAGGGTTCCACTTTTCAATGTGAAACCGCAGCTAATGAAGAAATCAATTAATCATACAAAATAATTATATTTATTCCCACATTAATTTCAAAATGTAATTATAGCCAGTAGATATTATATTTATATCGATTGCACATCAATAATAGCTCACAACTTCACCATTAGACACATCTACTTTATTGAATAAAAAACTAAGAAATTGTCAAAAACCACAGATTTATTGATACTTAGGAAGACCGGTTTCGGTTGTTACACCATTGTAACAGAGACCGTTGTAACAATGTTCAACAGAGATTGACAATGATGTAACAACCGAAACCGGTCTTTCTAAGTATCAATAAATCTGTGGTTTTTGACAATTTCTTAGTCTTTTTCATTAAATATGAATGATTACCACAATATCTTCAACAACACAACAACTTCTCAACTACACAAAGAACATCTACTTTACTTATAAGCTACGATATCGTCGAGGTATGTATTCCTTTGAAATTTATCTATTGAATATATAGATGAATTGATACATCATTACCCACGTAACATTAGCGATGACAGGAAGGTATTTCCACACTTTCTTCGATTCCTGACATAATGACTATAAACCACTGAAGAAATTGAATTATCAGAGACCATACAATGATTTCTTCTTCACGACAGAGCAGTTTCATTGTTAAACGACAGATAATTTACGATATTCATTGAAAATCGAGCACAATGCCTGCTACCCTAGTTGGCGAGTGTAAATGGTGGCATTAGCTAATGGTTGTCTAGTAAATCAAGCAAACGAGACCATCGGTATTTCAGTCAAAACCAGTCTAGCGTATGAATCAATATGAGAGAAATCGAATAAAGATAGAGAGAGTCAATATGTGTGTAAGAGAGAGTGAGTGTGTGGTAGTGTGTATGTGTGGGGAGAGAGAGTGTGAGTGAGAGATTGGATTAGAGGGAGAGAGAGAGCAATCCAGAAGGCCACAACGCTTTCCTATAGCAATGAGGATTGGAAGAAGTATTCTATCTCTGCCTGCACAGATCTTGCTAGTATACAAAAGATGCCCTCACTTGATTCAGATGCACTCATTTGGAATAGTTTCCAGTTCTTGAAAACTTCACCACCGCTGAAAGACAGACGGTAGCTCTTCAAAGTGGGTTATCAGTAATTCAAGACGGACGTCTTTCTTTTCAAGCAGGGTTACAAAGTAGGGACCATTCACATAAATGACCTTCTTTTCAAAGTGAAGGTATGAACTTTTCTTTGGGTTCACTTTACGAGTGACGTGGATAGAGCTCATAAATCCCAGGGAAATTCGAAACTCTGCTGTGCGATTGGCCCAAGTAGTAATTTCTCATTGAAATAAAACTAAACTGAGAGAATAAAATGAGAAGGAAAAAGCAGACGTGAGGCTGTCAACAAAATGAAACTCACATCTTTCGGTTTTATTCTGAGATGGGAAATTTTTTTCAAGAATAAAGTTTTCTCCCATAATTTTTAATTAAGCAGGCATCTTTGATGAGTCTCATGCCCGGTTTCTCAGTCGTTCCATAAACTGTTTATCCATTCAATAACTCTATTGAATCGATAAACATACTCTCAACGATCCCCCATCTTTGTCTCTCGAAAACTCTCTTCTCTCTCTCTTTCTCTTCCTCTTTCCATTTTTCCGAACCGACGTTTATTGTCAACACACTCCCGCAGAGTTCATATCTTTTTATAGTTGATCAAGCAGGCACTAATATCCTCTTATGACGTCATAACTCTGAATATTTATCGGCCTTCATTTTGCCTCGTCGACGACAAAACTATGAAAATATGATAAGAGTGAAGAGCATGTGGGTTTTCTTGCAAGGACGGGAGATAGCTTCCACCTCCTTTCAGTGGGTGGATTACCGTCTTTCAAAAGTGTGGACGGAGATATTGTTTGTAAGTGCCAAAGGAGAGCAGGATGTGCAAAAAAGGATATACAGTTTGTAGCCAGTCTAAGGTAAGTAAGATAAAAAACAACCCTGAAGTAATCCAACGCTACCAGTAAAAGTAGTAAATCTAGTAAATAGTTACAAGCAGTAACAGCTCTTCTACTATATACTAGTTGAAGCCCTCATTTATGTTAGTAGCTCTGGCAAATATTTAATATTTTAACAATGCCATTCCACCAGTTTTGAATTTCATGGAGAGAAAAGAGGTACATTTTATGGTGATATAATTTTCTCTTACTTTGATATTGTGATCATTATTTGCTTGATTAAATTTAATAATTAACAGAAAAACATAAGGGAAATTTATGTTTAGAATGTTGAAATTAGCATGGTAACCGATTATCTTGAAACAGTTTCATTTGTGAAACTCTATAGAATTTTGTTTCGAATTTCTTCCTCTATTCGAATCAGAAAAATATATTGGTAGAGGAACTGATTATGGTACTTCAAGACCGTTCTTTAACGCTATCCTATTATATTAAACGAGCGATTTCTGTATTTTTATATATGGTTATTTATATTTATATCTGGTTATTTATGTTCAACGGATCTCGAAAACGGCTCTAACGATTTTTACGAAATTTGGAACATAGTAGGTCTATGATATAAAAACTCGATTGCACTAGGTCTCATCCTAGGGAAAACTCGCTGAAGGACATGGAAAGGATAATTCATCCTTAGAAAAACAGATGATAATTTCGTCGTCTGTTGATAACAGAAGATGCGTGTGCCTGTGTGGGAGATCAGCTGTGTAATCAATTAGCTTACCGTATCTCGCGAGAAATCTGGAAATTTTAATTGACTCGATCAAAATAATCAGATTTGTTGACATGAGATCGTATATATCATACTATTTAAAGTTAATCATTATTTTACAGTTCTAAATGATCAGTGAGTGTTATTTTGTTATTGAATTTGGTATGTAAACAATCTAAATTAGAACTTTTATGTTTTCAAATATTTGGACTGAAAATTTGACCTCAATTCAAGTTTATGGAACATAACCTTCTTTTTGGAATATTTATAGTGTATAAATTAAAATTCGGGGAAGAAACAGTATTGGGCTGTGCCTGTTAGTCCTTCTCCAATCATTTAAAGAATTGAGTTCTGTTTATCAATAAATAAATAACGAGCAAAGCTCGGTGCCCCGTTATTATAACATATTATGCTATAATTTCCCTATGTAGCGTACTTGTGAATGACATCCCTTGAGCCAGATAATTGACATTTATTTTTAGACGTCCGATATTCTACCGTCGTCAGGAATTCTATCAGATTAAACGAAACTTGACAAACATCGTCTGAAATAATTGCTGTTAAATCTTATAGAATTTTCAAAGACGACAAAAAATCGTACGTCAAAAATCAATGTGTGTGTCTTACAATTTGGAACCTCAATCAATTTTCTAGTCCCTTCTTTTAACAATAATCAGCTGCCACATAAAATTCAGCGTATCAAAGAGTCATTGAACGTAAATTGAATGTCTGTTAATAACTTCGACATCAACATTACGTCAACTTTAATGGTCGATTGAACTGCAATCACAGAACCGTCAAATTCAATAAATGATTACCTACAAATTAATTAACCAATATGTTTCATTAAACATAACAGTTGATTGATTAGTAGGTAATTAAATGTTTCATTGAACATTTCTCAAACTACTCCTCTGAGGGTTCCACTTTTCAATGTGAAACCGCAGCTAATGAAGAAATCAATTAATCATACAAAATAATTATATTTATTCCCACATTAATTTCAAAATGTAATTATAGCCAGTAGATATTATATTTATATCGATTGCACATCAATAATAGCTCACAACTTCACCATTAGACACATCTACTTTATTGAATAAAAAACTAAGAAATTGTCAAAAACCACAGATTTATTGATACTTAGGAAGACCGGTTTCGGTTGTTACACCATTGTAACAGAGACCGTTGTAACAATGTTCAACAGAGATTGACAATGGTGTAACAACCGAAACCGGTCTTTCTAAGTATCAATAAATCTGTGGTTTTTGACAATTTCTTAGTCTTTTTCATTAAATATGAATGATTACCACAATATCTTCAACAACACAACAACTTCTCAACTACACAAAGAACATCTACTTTACTTATAAGCTACGATATCGTCGAGGTATGTATTCCTTTTTTTTCAATTCAATTCAATTTATTTATCCTTTTTACAACATAGTTATTGTACAAAGTAGTTATGAAATAAATAACTTAAAACTAAAACAAAATAACTTAAAATAGCAGGTTAACAAAAACACGGAAGGTCCCTGCAAAGGCAAAGCCTGTGCGCAGGGGCCGAGTGTTACAAAAAACTACAGAACCAAAGTGAAAGCATAAAACAAAATATAAATTATAAGTATGAAATTTGTATAATAAAAAATCTCGAGAATACAGACAATTAACAAGAAATAATGAGCTTATTAAGAGAAAAAAGAGTTGAAAGGTGAACAGTTACAAGAAATCGAACAAATCAGTAGAGTTATGCGATGTGATCCATTGACTTATTTCGTTAGAAAGATTTCTGGTCAAATTGTTAGAGATAAAATGATCAGGTATTACGTTAACAAGTTTATGGACAATGTAATTGAACTGCCTTCTACAAATGGATAAAACTGTATGATGAGATTCGAAAGTGATGGATGAGGGACGAAGATTGTACGGTGATAAACGGAGATTGAAAATATTACTATGCTTATTCATGTAGATTATCAAGTTTTTCGTGTGAAGCTGCCTGACAGTCAGCACATTCAGTTCCCTGAAAAGATTGTCACTAGGGAAACGTCTGGGCTTTCAAGAATTGCCTTTAATAAGGTCTTCTGAATAACAATTATCTTATTCAAGTGATTCATGTAGGCAGCGCCCCAAACGATAATCCCATATTGAAGAAAAGACTGGATGTAAGCACAATAAACCAATCTAGAAACGGCTATGTTACTCAATTTACTGATAGTGTAGAATTTGTTGATCCAGTGTTTAAGCTTATTACAAATGACATTGATGTGGACATCCCACCGAAGATGTTGATCAACAGTGACACCCAGATACTTGAAGAATTTTTCTCTACCTAATTTTGGACAACTACAATCTGATGAATCTGAAAGGTTACAATCAGGACTATGAATATGAATATGAGTGAGATCAAGCGGCAAACCAACAACATTCGGTGAAAAGGCTAAAAATACACTTTTCTTTGCGTTGAGGGTAAGAATATGCTCATCTAACCAGGCTTTAACAGTTCTCAATCCAGATTCAGCCCTATTTTTAACCTCTTCCCATGAATTACCAGTAAATATTAAGGCGGTGTCATCTGCAAAAGCAAGTGTCACACAGTTCTCAATATCAAGTTTGATTAAATCATTAATGTAAATGAGAAAAAGGATAGGAGATAGCACCGTGCCCTGTGGGAGACCAAAATCACTCAAAAGTCTAGAACTAGTTTTATTTTCTAAGGTAAGCTTTTGATGTCTATCACTCAGGTAACTGGTGAATAATCTGAGGGGTACACCACGAATTCCTAATTTCTCCATCTTGTTCAGTAATTTTGAATGAGGAATGGTGTCAAAGGCCTTAGCTAAATCCAGGAAAATGGCTATTGTTTTCTTATTATTAGTGAAGTTATTGGCAATTGTTTGAGTTAAGAGAGTTATAGAATCAATTGTATTTTTGTTAGTCTGAAAGCCATACTGCTGTTTATGAATGACCTCGTGTTTGACTAAGTAACCAATTAATCTAGACTTGATTACTTTTTCCATTATTTTTGAGAAACCACTTAACAGGCTGATTGGGCGGTAATTGGTTGGGTCCTTAGGATCCCCCATCTTATGAAGCGGTATAATATTAGCTAACTTTAAACTAACAGGGAAGTGCCCTTCTAAAAAACAACGGTTTATTATTACTGTAATGGTTTAACAATGTGTGGAAGTATAATTTTCAATGTTCTATTGCTTATTTTGTCAATTCCCGGAGCAGAGTTATTGTTGAGAGAGTTAATAATAGCTGATATTTCACTTTCGTTTGTGGGTGATAGGAAAAAGGAGCCATGACCATTTACAGAAGAGTTCATGAACAGATTACCATCAGATGCATTGGGATTATTACTTATCAGCTTTTCAGCGAAAGTTTTACCTACTTCAACAAAATGACGATTTAAGATGTCTGCATCAATTTTAGGAACAACCTTTTTACGGCACTTACCCAATAATTCATTCAACGAGTCCCAAACTCTCCTAATATTGTTTTTATTCTGATCAATCTTGTTTTTATAATAGTCGCATTTACACTGTTTTAATAATTTATTAAGCATATTTCTGTAAGAGATGTATTCGGCTTTTAATATTACATTAGAAGGCTGTTTAGAGAGCTTTTTAAAAAGTTTATCGCGTTTAGCAATTGCCACAATAAGTCCCCTGGTGATCCAAGGCTTCAAAGGTTTTAATCTATGTGGAATATGTACTTTAACTGTAGCCCGTTCTACATGGGATGAAATCTTGTCAGTCAAAAAAAGCATTCGATCATCCAAGTGTAAATTAGGGCTTAACACCTCACTCCAATTTTCTTTTTGAATAGAAGACAATAATTTATCATAATCAACTTTATTGTAATAATTAATTGGTTTGTCAGGCCCATCAATATCAGCCGCAAGATCAACGTGAACACTAGTACAAAAATGATCAGTTATATTAGTTTTCATAATAGAGCTGATAACATTATCAGAATTGAACGAAGAGTTCTTGAAAAAAATGTGATCGATACATGATTCAGTATTGTTATAAATTCTTGTAGGTTTATTTATGTAGGATTTCAAACCATTTAACGATAATATTTCAAAATATTCACTGGCTAAATTAGTATTTCTATTCAAATGAATATTCATGTCACCAGCGAATATTACGTTAGATTTATTCCTTAGATTTAACAAACAGTCATTCAAGCTGTTCAGAAAAATATCAACATTGGATGAAGGCGATCTATAAACAGCGATAACAGTTATCTTTTCGCTAATTCCTGGCACTTGTACATCCAAACAAATAGAGTTGGCTTCATTAATCTCACAATTCAGCTCATCTACAATCAAGTTACTTTTAAAAAATATACAGATTCCGTTACATTTATTGATTTTTCCTATTTTATTAATTACTGAATAACCATTTAGGTTAAAATTGAATTCATCATCATCGACCACCCAAGTTTCACTAAGAATTATAATATGAAAGTCAATTGAACAATTACTAATTACGTAAGAGAACTGATCGAAGTTTTTTTTCAAACTTCTAATATTTAAGTGGATGACATTAAAAAAAGAGTTGCATTCTCTATTACCAAACAACTCAGTTCGACACTGGAAAATATTCTCAATTTCAATAGAAATTTTGAAATTTATCTATTGAATATATAGATGGATTGATACATCATTATCCACGTAACATTAGCGATGACAGAAAGGTATTTCCACACTTTCATCGATTCCTGACATAATGACTATAAACCACTGAAGAAATTGAATTATCAGAGACCATACAATGATTTCTTCTTCTCGACAGAGCAGATTCATTGTTAAACGACAGATAATTTACGATATTCATTGAAAATCGAGCACAATGCCTGCTACCCTAGTTGGCGAGTGTAAATGGTGGCATTAGCTAATGGTTGTCTAGTAAATCAAGCAGACGAGACCATCGGTATTTCAGTCAAAACCAGTCTAGCGTATGAATCAATATGAGAGAAATCGAATAAAGATAGAGAGAGTGAATATGTGTGTAAGAGAGAGAGTGTGTTGTTGGGTGTATGTGTGGGGAGAGAGAGAGTGAATATGTGTGTAAGAGAGAGAGTGTGTGGTAGTGTGTATGTGTGGGGAGAGAGAGAGTGGATTAGAGGGAGAGAGAGTGCAATCCAGAAGGCCACAACGCTTCCCTCTAGCAATGAGGATTGGAAGAAGTATTCTATCTCTGCCTGCACAGATCTTGCTAGTATACAAAAGATGCCCTCACTTGATTCAGATGCACTCATTTGGAATAGTTTCCAGTTCTTGAAAACTTCACCACCGCTGAAAGACAGACGGTAGCTCTTCAAAGTGGGTTATCAGTAATTCAAGACGGACGTCTTTCTTTTCAAGCAGGGTTACAAAGTAGAGACCATTCACATAAATGACCTTCTTTTCAAAGTGAAGGTATGAACTTTTCTTCGGGTTCACTTTACGAGTGACGTGGATAGAGCTCATAAATCCCAGGGAAATTCGAAACTCTGCTGTGCGATTGGCCCAAGTAGTAGAAATTTCTCATTGAAATAAAACTAAACTGAGAGAATAAAATGAGAAGGTAAAAGCAGAATGAATGTGAGGCTGTCAACAAAATGAAACTCGCATCATTCGGTTTTATTCTGAGATGGGAAAGTCCAATTTTTTTCAAGAATAAAGTTTTCTCCCATAATTTTTAATTAAGCCTGCTGCATCTTTGATGAGTCTCATGCCCGGTTTCTCAGTCGTTCCATAAACTCTTTATCCATTCAATAACTTTATTGAATCGATAAACATGAGAACTGCGTTTCTAGAACGCTCCATAAACTTATTGAATCCTTAAATCTCTCGATAAACTGTTATTTAAAATGTTATCCTTTCATGATATTCTATCTATTCTATTCTATTCTATAATTTATATAAGTTTTCATTTATATAAGTGTATATAAGTATAGTAGTGTTTGCTCATCATAATTTGGGTTTGATAAAATTCCAATCAATTTCGTAAGAAAATGTCACTTTATATCACATACAACCCTTGTGGAAGATCAAAGATGGTGACTGGAATCACCGTGATATTTCTTGTTGATAGGCTATACAGTATTTTTTGAGTAATTCATTCTCTTGAAAAGGTATGGGAGCTATAAGAGATATTACCATTAGAAGCATAATTTCATTTTTGACGACTTTCCTCCTAGAATATAATTACAATGAATAATATTTGGTGCAATAATGAAGAACATTTTCTCAGACAATCTATGCAGATCTTTTTTCAGATATCATACACTTGAGCCAACTAGAATGTTTACTAAATTATGAACGTTTTTGCGCCCATCCACCAATATTGGGTGAAAAACGCTATTGGAAGGACTTTCTCATGCCAATGTGCGTATTAGAGGATTCTGATTCTAGGTAATTCTTCAAGATTTTCCAGCATATTTCAATTTTTTTTGTAATAACATCGGTAGATGAAATAATAAGGTAGTCCTTGCGCTAAAATTGAGAGAGAGGACTACTGTAACGACTTCTTAGTGAGGAGTGAGGTAGATTACGGTTGTTCTCCTCACTGATAAACCAAGCTGTATTTGGTAACCTCCTCTCAACAAAGAGGATTTAAAACAATAGATCATAATTACAGGAGAATAATTGAATAATTACAGTATTACTCGATATCAGGTTTTGTTGCAGTGGAAAGTAGAACTTAAGTGGAAGATTTGAAAATTATAACCGTTCAAAACATTTTTTATTAAACATCAAATTGTTGGGAATAGAATAGTTGTGATATTACCGCACCTATCTCATAAAAAATCCAGTCCTAAATGCTCAACTGAAAAACTAGGCCATCATTCAAACGTTTTTTCCATTGAGATAATTTTCCTAATTTCTGATGATCATTATTTCTTAGTCGTATCATTAGCAACCCCATCCAAATAACAGCAAACCTTGTGATTTATCTATGATGGTATGTTATATTTCTCGATAAGTAATTATCCATGAAGCTTTGAGGGGTAAATGGTAAGAGGAACTCAGAAGTGGGCCACTTATCCAGTCAAACAAAACTGAAAGCTCGTGAATAATGCGTCTGAAACAGTTCAGCATCCCTCTCCAGTGCCTTGGGGTGATCTTTCATCTGCGTTACCTTTTTGGGCAATCTTTCCCCCCATGGGATGCACAAAAAATATTTTTTCAGCCCTCTTTCTGACCTATACTTCAGATGGAAGTAAAGAGCTTCGTCTCCATCTGCTGGTTTCGAGTTTTTGCTATTTATTGTCTGCAAGAAAATTATGATTCTTATGAGATATGGACAAGTAAAAATGGTTATATTAGGCCCATGTTATTCATCATAGTAATGTTCCATACAGATAAATACTCTCAAAATAACAATCACTATGCTCCATGGTTTCACAACGCTATAAACAAGTCAAACGAACATGGTTCAAAATATTTTGTTTCTTATTGCCAAAATCACATGCAGATGCTTGAGTATTATCAGAAATATTGTTATTCGAATTCAATCGTATTTCATGTTATTTTGTATTCTTGATCAATCAATAGAATTCAATTGGCTCTATGTCAGGTTGATGAATTATCGCTCAAATAAGTTGAGATTCATTTGTCTGCTTCTATACACCCCTCGGAAGGACGACTACCTACTCACTTGTAAGCCGAATCGTCTGAAAATTATTTATGGGTTTGAAAATCGATTCTCGATGATTCGGAACTCACCTAAAGAGGTGGTAGGTTCACATATCATTCTCATTACCACACATATACCTCATAAGCATCAAAATTACTAACTTAAATAAAAAAATGTCATGTAAACATAGATAAATAGTCATATTTAATCTTTTCTTCCATCATCAAGGCGTATTATTCTCATAAATTAGAAGATATACTATACAATAGAAGCTGATAGAATAATTCCAATTTTTATTATTAGCGTATGGCTTTGAATGGTGGGGAGGCCCAAGGGTAGTTGCACCTCGCCGTATATAGTCCAAAGCTCCCTAATGGGAAACCGGACACTAAGGTTATAGTCAGCACAATACTTTAAATTCACACTTTTCACTTCGGAATAAAGTTCATTTTGATGTTAAAAAGTCCAAACATATACAAAACCGAAAAAAAACACAAAACCAATGAATTCACACAAACACAATAATTCCAATGAACAGCTCATATAAAACAAAATCATTTGGATTCTCACCAAATTCCACTACTCGGACCATAGGAAAGTGAAATATAATTTATATTCTCTTGTAAAACTTGTTCTCTATTCTATAACTTTTATTCTTTTAGCTTCAACTAACTACTCCAAGAGACATCTCGAATAAGATACATCTTCCAAATACCTTATAAAGATCACCTCTCCTATGAATATTTAACTCATCTCCTTTTGGTAGAGAGTTAGTGGGGAGAATATTTTTAATATTCTTTCCGAAGAATGGACATTGATATGTCCAAAGCTCCGCCAATTTATGTAGATGCATAACAATATAATTATTATCTATAGTTATATTACAAATTGCTTTTTCATATCATATACAGTTCAATAATTATTTTCTTAGTCTATATCATGTAAATTCATCTATAATTTTGCTGTATTGTAAGCTATTGTATATAAGTGTATAAGACAGTATATATTGTAATCTACATAAATAAAGTACTCAATCAATCAATCAATCTAAATACAATAAGCTTTTATAACATAATACCTCCGTAGAACCATATCTCATCTTCCTCTACATTACATTATGTACTATGGCTTGTATCTGTGATATACTATCTACTATATTACTGCCCTATCTACTATCTACTACTATTACTACTATATTATTATACATTGAGTATAGTGTGTACTGTGTTGTCTGTAGTGGACAGGACACAAGGCAGGTTTCTGTTTTGGGCAGTTTGGAGGGGTGAGTAAATAGTTTTCGGTGTGCGAGAGGGAGAAACGCGACCCGTGGTGCCCTCTAGCGACAGAAATCGAAACGAAGCCGAGTCGAGACCCAGACAAACGTAGGAATCGAGTTCAGTATTCAGTTGTTTACCGGCTCGATAGCTGGAAGGTTCCAATCGTTATTCGTTTCGTGGTCTCTCTCGTTGTCAAGTTCATTCATGAATCACTGCATGGCAAAAACGTGTTATCAGAACTTCATGACAGTCTTCACGAAAAATTAGCGGCTCTTCAGTCATCACTAGTTCATACTTTAGAATTCGCTTCATAAGTGATAGTGCATTTCCTAACATTCACAATATTTACAAACTAGGACTTGAAGTTTAATCAGTTAGTAGCCTATAAAAATTTTCCAATTTATCAATATTCTATCTGTGTTCTCAAAGAATCTTACATTCAAATCTTTGTCACTAGCTTCTTATAACATTTTGAGAGATTGTT
The DNA here is from genome assembly GCF_014356525.2 of Nilaparvata lugens. Classification (NCBI taxonomy): domain Eukaryota; kingdom Metazoa; phylum Arthropoda; class Insecta; order Hemiptera; family Delphacidae; genus Nilaparvata; species Nilaparvata lugens. The sequence continues at coordinate 11,347,301 of NC_052514.1, forward strand.
GATGTACAAACAGCTCGAATCTTCCAAACTTGAACATTATCTAGTGTTATCAACTTGTGATTGATGAGCTCCTCTGTGTTAACATAAACAAATTTCTCTTGAACTTGAGAATCAAATTCTTTTAGTATTTGTTGACTATTCGAAAATGGGGCTCAGTGTTGATATCAGTGTGTCCATTTTGGGGGCTTTAATGTCAATGATGTTTTTGGGAACTCTGTCAGAAGAAATAGGATCACCATTGAAAGTGGCACAATGCAGAGCTGCTTGTATTTACTCTGTAAGTGTTTTTTGTATAATTTTCTCTTCAATTATCTTTGACAATATCAGAGTTTTTCCGATTTTAGATTGAAAACTGCATGGTTACTTGGGATTATAGAGTAGGATGTAAGTACTAGTAGCAATACCACTAATGCTGTAAGTTCTAGTAGCAGATGTGGAAATACTAGAAAATGTGAGGTTTTCCTCAATAATGAAACAAAGCATCTGATAGAACTGAGGAGGAAAATCTCAGTGCTCCAGACAGTGAGTGATAAGTGGCTAGTTAACTATCAAATATATGCAATACATTTGTGTTCTTGAACTAAGGAGGCTTATTAGTATCTATTCTTCATGCTATAAATTGTGGATACGAAAGTTGGACTTTGGGAACCAATGAATCTTGAGTAGCCGATATTATGCATTCGCTTGTAGTGCTGTTACTGATAACTTATTAGAACTTGAAGCAATATTGGAATTTCATATCAGTATGCAAAATAGAAGAAGCTCATGATTATGAAAGGATGGTCAATTATTGAGAAATATCATTAGAGGATTTGAGTTTCAAGTCTGTCATATTCATATCTCTGCTTTCTAGAAAAATACGAGGAGTCACATGATCAAATAAAGTGATTATTTGCTACAGTCATGGCCATTCTATAGTTCTATTCTTGTTACATTATAGATTGGCCATTCTGCAGTCTCGAATCTTGTAACCGAAACTATCAAACTATTAACAACTAATCCTCAACCTTTGGACAACATTAACATTTTATCTACATTTTTGGAGAGAAATAGTACAGGCTCAGCCTAATTTTTCCTTAATGTCATAATTATGATTGTGGTATTTTGTACAATAAATGAATAAATTAAATGAAATAAAATAAAATGAATTACTTGAACTTGATTAAACCTTTTAAGTTTTACAATAAATTTGAATTCAATAGTGTCAAAATACAAGACTTGTTTATGACTAGACTTATAATAATTGAACGGTGATTGATGAAACTGAATTACAATATGCCTACCCACCAAGAAATATCACCTTATATCCTGATAATAATTATCACATGTAGGCCTAAAATCAAAGTTTTGTTATAAAATAGAGGCATTCTGTGTACGATATGAAGAATAGTAATGAGAGAAATTTGGAATTTCAATTCTTGAGAAAACTTCCCAAGAACAAGAGATCATGAATATGAATCAGTCTACTATATTTGCATTAGCTTCATATATTAATAATAATGTTCCCGTTAATAGAAAAGTAGGCCTATACTGTTATCGCTTTATAATGAATTAAATGGAATTAGATTGAATATTTTAATATGAGCAAACGAATAATTGTAATTTAAACATTTTTTTTCAATTCGAAGATAGACTTATTGTAATAATTTAAATGAACTGTCATTATCATCATTGATAAAGCTGGAATTGCAAATGAGGATACATTAAAATATGCTAGATGACTGCATAAAAATCAACCAAAACAAATAACAAAATATATAGAAATATACTGTAAAAATAATAAAACTATAAACCTTTGTAGAATTTTATAAATAATTGATAAAAAACGTAATAAGAAAATGAGAAAATATTTGATAGTGCCTCACAATGACAGACATTCTTATCAAAATTGATCGAGTCAATGGGCCATATGAATAAAGTTTAGCATTTGCTTATACTTCTAAAATATGGAGCATTTGCTCCATTTTCTATGAATAAACGAGAGCAAAACCTTTTGCTCATGCTCATCAAAAAAATATTTTGAGCATTATAAAAAAAATATATCAAGCAAAAGTAAAAGCTTATACTCAAAATTTTATGAATAAACTGGAACATTTGCTCAACTTATGAAGCAAAGGCTTTATAAAGGTGAGTCTAGTCTAGAGCAGCTTATCACCTTTTGCTCATAGTAAAATGGCTCAACTAATTCGTATGAGGAAGAGGAAACTATAGACCTACCAGATTCCAGATACGATCACAACCAATAGTTGAGAACTATATAAAACTCTTTTTAGATTCAACCATGATATATATCACCGTTATTCCTACAAAAGAATAAATACAAAAGCTACCTGTTATAATGATAGCCATCACAAAATAGGAAATAGGCATTTAAGAAGATGAGAGTGTAGACGATTATAAGAAGGCTATTGATATTATAAGAATATGCTGAAGATTATTATAGAGATGACATTTTTGCTCGCTATTATTTTAAAATTCTAAACTCAACTAACCTAAAACTCTCTCCATTCATAAATAGAAAACAGAGTTGACGACGCAAACACAAGCGGTGCACCCAACTTGCATATTTAGCGCTTCCGTGAGCTATAAAAACAAAGTAAGGCTACAAAAGTGAATCAGCTGATGAAAAATCTTCAAAATACGTGAGCATTTGCTCGAGAGATCAGTAGCATAGGGTAAGAGTATAAGGTAAAGCTTATTCATATAAAAATGAGCAAATGCTTTTGCTTCTACCTTTTGCTCATGAGCAAAACCTTATGCTCAATGCTTTTGCTCATGAGCATTTGCTCTGGTTTTATTCATATGGGCCAATGATTTTGTACTGCAAAATTCATGAGTCAACTTCCGTCAATGAGCTGTCAGTTTGTCGTTATTTTTAACGGTTATTAAAATCTTGATAAGCTATCAAAATGAATCAACGGAAACAAGTGAAGCTTTTAGAATGTCAGTAATGACTCATAGAACATAGACTACTACCGCAGTCAATTTTCTGCTCTAATTGAAGCAAATAACAGTACTGTTTTCATTTCAAATCACTAATTCACTCCAACCAAATACAGTCTGTCCCATTAATGTCTCTTTGACGCATCAATGTTTGCTGTTTGATAGCAAGCTACTGCTACGCACCACTCAACATAATTTGCACTATTCCAGAAATTAGATGCGCGCGTTTATATTAGCATGCTTTGGTGACTCTGAAGTTTGGCATGTTGTAATACCATCAATTCTCATCAATTGCGCGCGCTGTTTCAACAGAGCACAACTTGTATGCACAAACGATTTTCATTTGCGTTTCAAAGAGAAGAGCTGTTTGTATTATTTATTCGTTCTGTGTTGCGTTGTGTGACTTGATGATTGTGGATTGTCGTTTATGACAACACTTTGCGTCGATAGACCAATCTACAACATAGATTGTATGTGTATCATGCATATTACCCCTAGATGAGGTAGCCTATTTGAAACGCTGCACCACTAACTAGCGGCGTTTGTTGACAAAGGATAGGGATTTAATGGCAACCGCCATATTGGAGAGACCCAAATTGATATGAGCCGTTATATAGCTTACCAGGTACACACCTTTCGAAATTGATTTGAATTGGATTGCTGCAGTTGAAGTGTTGATTCATGCTCATGTGCAAACAAATTAACTTCAATTATTGTTTTCCTATTCTGCACCTTCATTTGTCAATATTATATTCTGCAACAGCATGTTGAGTAAATTGCATAGTTTTCCTCATTAACGTAGAACCGTAATTTTATTAGATCCTGCTACAGAAATTAGTTCTGAATTCGTTGTTCATGATTTCATTTATAGTGTTAGATAAAAAAAAGTACAGAAAAATGAAAATAAATACTCTTCAATGTTTGTTTTCATTACGAACTGCTTGTTAATTTTTGACTACTACCCCTATGTTGTAATTTAATTGTTCAAAAGTGAAAATATTAAATTAAAGTGCATTGGCTAGAAACTAATTCTATTGCAGAGATTTGGCTTCTTCATTTACGTTTCCATTACGAACTGCTTGTTAATTTTTGACTACTATATCGTAATTCAATTGTTCAAAAGTGAAAATATTAAATTAAAGTGCATTGGCTAGAAACTAATTCTATTGCAGAGATTTATTAATAGGCTTCTATCATAGATAGTGTACAAGCAATACCTACTATTACTTAATAGTAATATATAGTAAGTAATAGTAGTAATAGTAATATTAAGTAATAGTAGGTATTGGTACTAGACTATCGTGCTTTGAAGTACGAAGATTTGATAAAGGAATTTCTCAAGGATGATCGTACTATGAGTCCATGGTAATCTATTTTAGTCTATAATACTTTTTTATAGTACTATGACCATTTAAATATGATAGTACGCATTATATATTTTTCTTATTTTATTTAATTCATTTCATTGAAATCATTATTATTATCATTACAATATGTAATATGATTGGGGGAAGACAACAGGCATAGCCCAAAACTGTCTTTTTCCCAAATTCTGATGAATAAAAGTTTCGAAAAAAGAATGAGGTTATGATTAATGGGTTTGTCCAAAGACCTTAAAGAGATATAGACCCACAATGCCTACGCCTTCCCAATAATAGCTCTTACTTGAAATTGAAGGCCGCCATTGGGGTATATTAGCACGAGATATTATATCAATATGTTTGTAATATTATAGACTATAAAGGCATTGGTATGTGATAATCTTATAGGTTGACCCCTCAATGGCCGATTTCAATTCTAAGTACGACACTAGCGCTGCATGTGAGTCTATGCATCTTTAAGGTTTTTGGGTTTTTCAAAATGTTATAGACGCTACGAAGATTTGAGAAAGGAATTTCTAATATTTCACGAGAAAGAGAAATATTCAAAAATCCTAGATCAGAATATTCATGATAAATAGCTCCTCGTTCCACGATGATGAACAACTTGAGACAATACAATTCTCATATAATTTGTGTAACAAGGAATGATAGGCCAGAAAAGGTAGCCTACAATTTATAGACTGTCAGGCTCCAGGCAAGATAAGGTGATGGGTGCCCAGGGCTAATGGTCTACTCGTCTACTAACTGGCGCCTTATTTCTGACAAAATTTCTTTTGAAAATGTTAGAAGGTGTTTTCAGGGAATTCACCCTGAACTGAATACTCAGAGGAACTCCCGTCAGAGAAGTCTACAATCTACGTTGGTAGTCAGTAGTCTACACCTATTGAGGTTCTGAGAATACTGGTTGAATTCTAGATTTCATTTGACGTGTTTTAATGAGATGAAAGTACAGAAATGATGATAAATGAGTTTGTGAGAAGCTTGAATAGAGTATCCAAAGGCTATTCAGAAAAGTGTTGCCTAGAGTATTGAAATCTCAGATGAAATGACAGTAATTGCCTGTCAATTAACAACTCTCCAAGACTGCATCAATTATAATATATTACATTCAATATTTATATTTTTCCATCATATTCAATTTACTTCACATTGTACGCCAGAATTTAAACTTTCAAATTTCATCTTTGTCCACTGAATTATCATAATAATAAATTAGCATTATGGAAGTGTATTACATCATTGCATCGGATCCTATTATCCAATCACAATTATCGTATCAAATAGATTTATTGTATTCTACTGTCTTGAATAGTTAGTTCCTCCCTACAAAAACAGCAATTACGAACCAAGCTTTCGCCTCTCCAATCAGAACAGGCATTAGTTGCCTAGTACTAGCCTACATTATAAAAGCTGTAGCCTACAACATCTTCATAATCACATTTTCCATACTATACTGATAGTCTATCTCTTTTCTGTTTAGGGCTACTTGTAATAAAAATAGAAAACAAAATAAAAATCTCAGTACCCTTTTCGAATTATGACTTGAAAATGACATCAATGTTGAAACATGTTGTGATTAAATAATTCAAAAAGGGTACTGAGATTTTTATACTGATAGTACTCAATTTATCAGATCCATTAAACTCCCAAATTCTCAAATTATCGTGTCAATTTATGAAACCCTCATTATCAAAACCTTATCATCAATTATTTATGAAGCACATCATTCAAACCATTAATCAACACATTTCTCAATACCTCAAACCTCATCATCAATTCTTTATGAAGCACATCATTCAAACCATTAATCAACACATTTCTCAATAACACTACCTCATTACCAAAATTCAAGAATCAGGAGTACCGGAACTCCAGAAGTATTCATTACTATACTCCTATTTCATGGTGAAATCAAGCAGAAACCCACAGGAAACTCACAGCAAAATATTTGCAGTATCATATTATTGTTGTAGCCTTATTCCACGTTCATTATTTCACCTCATTAACCCACGCAAGTGTCACGAGCACATAGGATTCACTCGCTGTTGAATATCAAATAGAATGGAAAATTCCAAAGCAAATTACATGTTGAATGCAAGCCGGCTGAATTGAATTGCCTATTCACCTGTACAAAAATGTCTGCTCGACGACAATTTTTTCCAGTAGAAATTAAATTGGGCACTTGACGCTGGCGTTAAATGGAGCGTGGGCACGTTTAAATAAGGCGAAAATAATGGTCGGAGATTTCGCGGGGATTTTGAATTTGAAGAAGTTGTTGAGCTGCATCGTTCGTCGGCCATTCTTCTGGCAATGTATGGCGGAATTTTATAATAGCGGGAGGATTACAGAGAATGGAAGAAGAGGGAACGGATGAATAGGCAACAAAGATTTGAGAAAGGAATTTCTAATAGTTCACGAGAAAGAGAAATATTCAAAAATCCTAGATCAGAATATTCATGATAAATAGCTCCTCGTTCCACGATGATGAACAACTTGAGACAATACAATTCTCATATAATTTGTGTAACAAGGAATGATAGGCCAGAAAAGGTAGCCTACAATTTATAGACTGTCAGGCTCCAGGCAAGATAAGGTGATGGGTGCCCAGGGCTAATGGTCTACTCGTCTACTAACTGGCGCCTTATTTCTGACAAAATTTCTTTTGAAAATGTTAGAAGGTGTTTTCAGGGAATTCACCCTGAACTGAATACTCAGAGGAACTCCCGTCAAAGAAGTCTACAAGCTACGTTGGTAGTCAGTAGTCTACATCTATTGAGGTTCTGAGAATACTGGTTGAATTCTAGATTTCATTTGACGTGTTTTAATGAGATGAAAGTACAGAAATGATGATAAATAAGTTTGTGAGCTGAGAAACTTGAATAGAGTATCCAAAGGCTATTTTGAAAAGTGTTGCCTAGAGTATTGAAATCTCAGATGAAATGACAGTAATTGCCTGTCAATTAACTATTATTCTAGACTGCACCAATAATAATACATTACATTCAATATTTATATTTTTCCATCATATTCAATTTACTTCTCATTGTACGCCACAATTCAAACTCTCAAATACTATCTTTGTCCACTGAATTATCATAATAATAAATTAGCATTATGGAAGTGTATTACATCATTGCATCTGATCCTATTATCCAATCACAATTATCGTATCAAATAGATTTATTGTATACTAGGCTCACTGTCTTGAATCGTTCGCTTCAAACAAAACAGCAATTATGAACCAAGCTTTCGCCTCTTCAATTAGAACAGGCATTAGTAGCCTAGTACTAGCCTACATTATAAAAGCTATAGTAGCCTACAAAATCTTCATAATCACATTTTCCATACTATACTGATAGTATGTATAGTAGTTAGACATTAGTATAGTAGTATACATTAGTATAGTATAGTATACATTAGTACAGTATAGTATAGTATACATTAGTATAGTATAGTAGTATAGATATTATAGAAGTTGTAGCCTACAACATCTTCATAATCACATTTTCCATAATATACTGATAGTCTATCTCCTTTCTGTATAAGGCCTCTTGTGATAAAAATAGAGAAAAAAATAAAAATCTCAGTATCCTTTTTGAATTATGACTTGAAAATGGCATCAATGTTGAAACATGTTGTGATTAAATAATTCAAAAAGGTTACTGAGATTTTTATTTTTCTTTCAATTTTTATACTGATAGTACTCAATTTATCAGATCCATTAAACTCCCAAATTCTCAAATTATCGTGTCAATTTATGAAACCATCATTATCAAAACCTCATCATCAATTATTTATGAAGCACATCATTCAAACCATTAATCAACACATTTCTCAATAACACCACCTCATTACCAAAATTCAAGAATCAGGAGTACCGGAACTCCAGAAGTATTCATTACTATACTCCTATTTCATGTTGAAATCAAGCAGAAACCCACAGGAAATTCACAGCAAAATATTTCAGTATCATATTATTGTTGTGGCCTCATTCCACGTTCATTATTTCACCTCATTAACCCACGCACAAGTGTCACGAGCACATAGGATTCACTCGCTGTTGAATATCAAATAGAATGGAAAATTCCAAAGCAAATTACATGTTGAATGCAAGCCGGCTGAATTGAATTGCCTATCCACCTGTACAAAAATGTCTGCTCGACGACAATTTTTTCCAGTAGAAATTAAATTGGGCACTTGACGCTGGCGTTAAATGGAGCGTGGGCACGTTTAAATAAGGCGAAAATAATGGTCGGAGATTTCGCGGGGATTTTGAATTTGAAGAAGTTGTTGAGTTTCATCGTTCGTCGGCCATTCTTCTGGCAATGTATGGCGGAATTTTATAATAGCGGGAGGATTACAGAGAATGGGAAGAAGAGGGAACGGATGAATAGGCAACAAAGAGAGAGAGTGAGTTTTGAGTTTCGAGCATTGGGTGCTCCTCGTTTCCAGCAGAATTACACATTTAAACGTTAGCTGGCTATTCAATTGAACCAGTGCTCGCTAACTGTTTTTCGGGTTTCATTTTGCAGACGAAATTATTATTCTCGTTTCAAAAAATACAAACACCTACACTTCTAATACCTCCCTCATCCCAGCTATAAAAACACCGATCACGTCCAATATTACTCGCTGATTTATAGCGCGTTTTCATCGATAAATTGTGGCTTTATCATTACAATTCGCACACATTAATCTTGGTATTGTATCGGATTCGTGTTTAAATCAGCAATGATTGCCGCAGGTGGCTTGTTTGAGGTTTATCTGGGGTAAACGCATGTTGTTTGTGTTCCACTGCCTCTGTTTGTACGTGTAGTAAAATCATAAAACGTCACAAACAGTCGAAAGCTTGGCGTGTGTTGGAAACATTGGCTTTTAGAGTGAGGTTTTAATCGAATGCGGATCAGGATTATTCTATTGAAATACATAGCAATTAACAATGAATTTGAAGTAAAATTTAAAACTTTCATTATAACAATATAATTCAAAATTACAGTTTTAAAAATCTCGTGAGAGAATTTTTTTCTTTACTTGACCTTTCTACTTGACAATTTACTAGTTGTTCTGTGAACAGTAGACCTCACGTTGTATTCTCATCCACAAGTACCTGATTGAAACTATGGACCTTATTAATAATTTATTATAGAATTATTGCATTTACAGCAATAGACTGGCTTCTCCACACATCTGTGTAAACACTTATGACTGTGTCAGCTGATTTATGATGAATAATTCTATAGTCTGATTTTTACTCTAAAATTGGCGTATGGAGGAGGCTCCTTTTTCCTTTTATATTATCATTGAAATGCAAAATTTCCAAAAACTTTGTATATACGTCGACGCGCAATTAAAAAAGGAACATACCTGTCAAATTTCATGAAAATCTATTACCGCGTTTCGCCGTAAATGCGCAAAATAAAAAATTTAAACATTTAAACATTAAAAAAATGTCAATATTTGGAGGTATTGTGGCTTCATGAATCGCTGTTCTCCACTGGTTACGAAAACGTAATTTGAAAGTGTACATTATATTGCCTGTAAATCAAAATCATAATAATTATCATAACCTACGTGCCTTCCTAATTTATTCCCATCTGTAGTATCAGATGCCTTGATATTGTCAAAACCACTCATCTTTCGACCAGACTAAAATGATCCTTCCCATGTTAAAAACTACCAAGTCGAATACGCTACCATATTTGGGATACTCGGGCGTGTCTAGTCTCGGCCAATCACAGTAAAGCTCAATCTTCATTGGTCGACAGGTAGTGGCCAATTGCAGGGCTTGATCCACACTACATATTACTCTCCTGTCAATGTTCAAGCGTTCAGTTGACTGCATATTGATATTGGTGTAAGAACTGGAACTAGTATCTCAATTTTTTTATAATTCATGGTTTTGATATATTTACGATATCAAGTTAAGTGACGAGACCAATGGTTTTCAATATCTACTTCATTTTTCAAAAACAATGATTCCTTCGATAAATCAGTGTTGTTGTCATCGTTAGTACAATATTATTATTAGTTGATATCAACAATATCCTATGTTTATTATAATAATTCGATTTTGATTGTATAATAATTATCAACAAATAACAATATTTGAAGGTATTGTGGCTTCATGAATAATTGCTGTTCTCCACTGGTTATGAAAACGTAATTGGAAAGTGTGCATTATATTGCCTGTAAATCAAAATCATAATAATTATCACAACCTACGTGCCTTCATATCATAGCCGTGATGCTAGATTTATTTTCAACAACCCACTCTCAACATATTAATTTAATACAGAACGAAAGTAGTTTTGAAAATAAATAGAACACTCCACAATTACTGCAACCTTGACAAAATATGGGTTTATTACCGTCCACTTACTTTCAATTTCCTGTAATCAGGTAATTACTCGTTCAATTTCAATTTATCCCCACACTGGAAATTCATAATAAATGCACCATGAAATTGGGCCTTTCATAATACCATAGACAGGGTGTGTATGTCCATGTTATTACCATGACCCTCTCATATAGATCATCAACATTAATGAGATATCTAATGAGTTACTCGAGTGTGCTAAACGTGCTTGAAGTCTCAATCTAAATCTTCAATTCTAGAGCAGTAATGTTGGGCTGGAAGCCGATTGGCAGAAAAACTCCAAATTGGATCAATTTCAAACAAAGCGAGACCCCTGATTGCATACGGTCGCGTGTTTATTACCGCGTATCTCTGGCTGAAATAATCTCTGAGAACGTTTTATGGAAATCACGCGCTCCTTAGAAGTATGTAGACTTCTTGCCGCCAACTCTATAGCATTAGCATGAAGGTTCATTAGAATTTGCAGGTGCATTATTTCGATCGTATATTGAAGTGAGCGAAATCGCTCAATTAATTCAAGTTAATTATGGATGACGGTCATTCAGGACAAGTTCGCCGACTAATTGAGACATTGAACAGCATGTAACATCGTAAGATCGAGGCTGAACGGGAAGTTAATTTAGTTATTATGGGGACTGCGAAATGTACTCTAATTGTTTGTTGATGATGTGGTACCAAATAATCGTGTATTGAAAGAATACAATGGGAAACACTCAGATAACTTGATTGCATCTCGGAATGGAAGATGATACCATGTTGAAGATTATAAGGTCTGATTTAATTTAATCAATATCCTGTGTTTCAAATCTTCAGTTAAGGATGATCAAGCTCATGAACGAATAACCACTGCTGGATCATCATTTTGATTCAACTTAGTAATAACTCGGTTATTAGATCATCATTTGGATTTCACAAATTAAGTTATAAGTAAAGTTTCAAGTGTCGAATTAAGTTATAAGCTATTTAGTTATACAAGTCACATCTTTTTTCATCTTCGGGAGAATTCATTTTCCCAAATCATATCCTCACTTATTTTAACACACAAAACTAATCAATTCTGTTTTTCACAAACATAAAATACTGTGATGAATTTTTTCATAAACATAGAACAGTGTTGATAATTTGAAATACAGTACAACCTTCCATCAATAGTATAACATTGTAACACCATAGATCCGTACTTATTAGTTCATGAAATTAAAAGCAAACATTCAATTATCCAATAAATCCGAAATACATCCGAAAGTGAGGTTAAAAACACACAAACTTGATTCAGTATTAATGCTCATGTTTCAACAATATTTGTTCATGAGCAATGGGAGTAAATCAACCAAAGTTAATTGAATTTTCGAAATGCTGAAATATTATATTGTTGTTCCAAACATGGAATGAGGGAGGGTGAATTTACTCATATTCAATGTATCAACAAGCTTGATAGAACATTCTATTATTATAACTAATCAAAACATGTGGAATAATTGAAGCTCATTCGTCACATATTCTTAGTTGACTTGGGAAGCAATAATATGCATGAAATTATAAATATGATATACACGGTGATTATATTCGGGAATTTCAGTAGGCTCTGCTAGTTTTCATTATTGATTCAAATACAATTAAACATTAAAAATCATCAAAACAACCAATATTCATTAAAACAATCTCTGGTAAACTCAGTAAATATGCATTTTCATATGCCACTAATCATTCTACTGATGAATACGATTACGATAGTATAGATTATATTGTAAACGTATTCATCAGTAGAAATGATTAGTGACACATGAAAATGAGCTATTACAAAATGTTATATACGTGAGCTATCATATATTATGTAATAGCTTGAAAAATGAAGAGAAAATCTAATCTCTTATTCTCATTCTTAACTTACAATGTCTATCACAAAAATGTTTACCTAGATTCTTTCACATCGACTTTTAACATCGTAGTCAAGTCGTTGACAGCACTCTAGAACGCTTGACCGAAAGGCATGCCCAATTATTTCCAGACATCAGTTTAGGCAACGGATTGATCGCTATTAAACTCTGAAACATTCTGAAAAACTCGGTGGCGAAGCGTTTTTGCCAGTTCTAGCCTTACCAGTAATACAGTAATACACAATAATAAACTCTTTACCGTGGACATGACAGCCGGGGCACTGCGTTTAAAAGTAGATAGCGATCAGAAACTAAACGCCTCACGCAATAGCGAGCGATTTTCAGTTCGGTGAAAAGAAAACACACTTCACAGACCCCAGTCCAAACCTTTTCAAACAGATGAATAAACACCTTTTCATCAGTCGCGCTTCCTCCATACATTCACAGCTCCGCAGCAATAAAATTGGTGAAAAACATTCGAGAACTTTCTAATTGTAGAGCAGCTCCACCGTACTTTGATGAATATCCGCGGCCGTGGGATACTCACTTGAGTTTATTTAATTGCTCTCCAAAATCCTTCCCAACAATTGCGGCCAACAAGAATAATAATTTTTCTACATTTCCAATTCAAATTAGTGCGGGAAATATCGTGGAAGTTGGAGAACTAGAAACAGAAACGAAGGAGTTTTGTGGAAATCGAGAAACGTTCCGTGTTACCGTTCTTAATTATCGCGTAATTCCTGATTTATTAATGATATGTGGACTATATTCACCAACTGCTTATTTTTATGTAAATAGCAGGTTTGAAGTGATATCATTTATGTACCAAAGATGGTCACAAAATATGCAGAACTGTAAAATCTACCGATAACAATCAACAGACATATTTTTCTCACCATTGATGGGATACTGATTATACTTAAAACTATGCTTCCAATGTTAATTAATAACTATCAGTACTTTTTTCTAATGTAACAAACTTCTTATGAATTGATGAATCGTTGTATAAATTATCACTGAACTCAACAAAGAGTTGAACTTTGACCTCGAAGAGTTGAAGAGTTGACCTCTTGAAATTCAAATTCTTGTTTCTATAAGCAAATTCACCACAAAAAGATCAATTTCAGTGATAGAAAGTATGTTGGTTGACTCATTGATTGCCAATTTTCAAGTTGGGCCCACTTTAAAGCCTAATTCTCTAATGAATTCACCTCACTTTGACCTCTTGAAATGGAATGTTTTTTGTCTTTATTCGAAATAATCATAAATTCTGATTATAATGTTTTTGTTAGTTGGATTATTTGCATGGACTGCACATTTTCAAGTTAGTATTTATTTATTTATCTATTTTATTCACAATCACAAATCATAATTAAAATATGATTGGGAGAAGACAACAGGCATAGCCCAAAACTGTTTTCTCCCAAATTTTTACAAATAAAAGTTTCAAAAAAGAATGAGGCTAGATTTCACTTTTCACTTCAAAAAGTCCAATTTACACTTCAAAACTGATGACTAAACTAAAACCTGTTATTCAAGACTCTTTTCTCCACAACAAAAGCATAAAACTACTGATAAAATCCAAAGCATTAGTGGATTAAACTACTGATAAAATCCAAAGCATTAGTGCATTAAACTTCTGATAACATCCGACCCAGGAGTGTGTTATGGAGTACATTTTGATAAGAGTTGAAAATTCAATTGTTTGTTTGGGAAGCCATCGTAGGCTCCACAACGCCAGACACTTTAACTACCCCTTGTGAGCCGCGCGGGAGGGTTGGAAAATTTATTGGGTGCCAGATCTGACATGGTGGTGGTTTCCTTTTTGCTCCTCGAAGTTCTCTCGTGTTTCAGATTTTATCAGACTGAACTCGCTCGAGGGTGGAAAGCCAGTATAAAGGGTGTGAAGCAAAATAGCATCAAGGTCCGCCTCCGATTTCCATTGTTTATCATCTTCATTATTATTATTACTACTGAACACTGTTTTTGTAGGATCTGTGTGTTTTGTTAGTCAGTGTTGTTGTTGTTGATGCTTCCATTGTTATTGTGTCTGGATGATATGCCTATCTTCCCAAATCGAGTGTGAGCATTAAATGCTGAAATTTATATAGACTTTCAAGAAACTTTATCAATAATATAACTGATTCAGTCCATGAGATTATGAAACTGAGTTCCTCCAATTACCTCTGTGAAGAGAGACAAGTATTTAAGAACGATCATATCAAATACAATATTTTCCATTATGTTTTTGAATAATATAGTTTGATAATATAATCAATTTTGAATAATATTACAAATAATATAGAACACACTATACAAAGACGTAACACAAACTTCATACAATTACACATCGCAACCCACTTTGCCCCATTATTCCATTGAATTTATCTCGGGCCACTCCCGTGTTTCAGATGGGCACGTTAAGGCTTCGATCCCGGCTGCCTAAAAAAACAGTCGTTAGGTCATGTCAGAGGCCCTGAAATTGATCAGTTGCAACCTGAAAACTCTGACACAAGACCTGAGCCAGCCAGGTCACTCGATATTATTATTATTATCAAATTGATGTGAGTTCAGTAGAAGTATTGTTACCAAAATGATATAATTGTGTTCAACAGTGTAGATATTCAATGGAAGTTAGAATAGGATAAAATAAAATAGAATAGAATAGCTTCTACATTTGAAGAAAATTTGACAGTTAGATATCAAAATCAAGTTGAAAATTATTATAGAGCATCAGAATATGTAATGAATCATCAAAATAACTACACATTGACTCAACATAAGAACATGTTATTCTGGCAGAAGAGTACATACTCGTTTCTACAGTTTAACAAGTGGGTGATTGAACAATATTGCTCCAACAATATTTTCACATGAATATTTTCCTGCCTGCATCCATCATTCACCCTCAGTCAGAATACACCTGAAATACATTGGGTCAGTGTTTTTGTAAAGTAAATACTGGCGTATTTTTGCTGCAATACCAGAGTTCTCTTTGGAAAACAAAGAAACGTTGCTCACCTTATAAAAAATATTTACTCTACTCGACATCTGAAAAAGTTTCTCAATTCTTCAATATTTCCCGGATAGTTCCAGTGTACAGGAAAAGGCAGTTCCACCTTCATTTTCATTTGAATGATCTCACTTCTACAGCAGTATAAGTAGGCTATATTATTCAACAGCAGTATTCATCTCTATCTGAAAGAAGTATCCAACGAAGTTTGATAAAAGAAGTACAGTATATGTGTATATCTTTATGAGATTTCATAACGTGTTCAATTCGAAAGTACTTTTTAGTGAATAGTGTAGTAATCAATTTGGATAACATTTAGTTGTAAAAGTATTTGTATCTCAACAGAAACGTAGAATGTTAACATTCCTAACAGTTTAGTCCATGTAGACAACTACAGTCCAAAATTTCTAAGATTCATCTAGAGTTTGTAGAGCTCTCCATCATTCCGATTCCTTTGTTTTTGTGATTTACCAAATATCTATCTTCTTATTTTCATGTAATTCATTCATAAGAAGCACAAATCAAACACTCTACTATGGTTAGGAGAAGACAATTTAAACTGAACCCAATATAGTATTCCAACAAAACCTTGATAAATTAAACCTCCCAAAAAACGAAAACTAAGGTTTCTGTTTCCACTTTGATTTTGTCAACTACTGGTATTTTCCAACTGCTATTCTACGATTAAATAACACGATATAATCTGAATTGATTCGAGCAGTGAGGGCAGTAAATCCAGAATTGAAATGAAGCGTAATTCAATTCAAACACAGTAATTGGACTGAATAATCAAGATTACAGGATAAAGGTGTCAGCATCAGACGAGAGGAAAGAATAAGAAAACTGAAAGATGATGATGATGAGGAGGAGAAGGAGGAGGAGGTAGAAGAGTGGAAGAAGAATGCAGGAGCGAGTGTGTGTGTATGTGTGTGGAAGACCACGAGTATCAGACTATAGGAATATCAATTGAGCTATGGTTGGATTCACTTAAATCTGTCAGCACTCATCGGGCCTAACATTAATGCTTCCCATTCAACAAATTCTGACAGAGTGAAGTAAATCTCACTTTACCACAACCTCATCCCGACCTTGTGTCTTGTCACATAAATCGCAATTTAGCTCTGGTCCGCCATAAAAGAACGATAACTGTCTTCTTCTTCTTCTTCTTCTTCTTCTTCTTCTTCTTCTTCTTCTTCTTCTTCTTCTTCTTCTTCTTCTTCTTCTTCTTCTTCTTCTTCTTCTCCTTCTTCACCATCTTCTCCACCTTCAGTCCATGCCTTTTCCCAATCGGTCTCTCCATTTGTGTGGAGCATTTTTACGATTATTAATGTCACAATTATTATTATTATTATCACAGTTGTGAGTATTATTGCCGAGGTGTCCTGCCCTGGTGAATGCCGGCATAATGAGCTGAAACTGTACTGTATTACAATCTTTATGCTGCAACTATTTAGAAGCTTTTCAATTCTCGAATTGTAAATTTTCGATTGTATCCAATTTTCAATCTTTGTGTCACCGCGATTTACAACTGTTGAAATTAATATCGGGTTTGTGTCTGTGTCCATAAATTGTAATGGCCTTATTTTGTCATGGAAGCAACAATGTTTGCCTCTCAGGATTACAAAAATGTTTTATTGTTGTGTTCTGTGGTTTGAACCTGTTCTCAGGCTCATATTCATTCACTGAGTCTTCTTTATGAATCGAGAAGATTTTCTCACATCAAGTAGAACTGACGAATGATCTATACATATTTCCTGGATAATTATCCACATTTTTTCATGAGAAGTCTCCCAAATTAAACAAACCTTCACCAACAAAAATGTTGATGATTCAAGTTCTTGTAATTTGTAGTTTATGGAAACTTTTTCTCACACTAACGTGAAAATTTCAGAGGAAATTTGAAACCATAGAGGAAACAATTTTGGGGGAACCTGAATATGAGGAAAATTCAATTAATTCAGAATAAATTTAGTAAAAAGTACAGTCGACTATTTGAAATATTTGCGTTTTATCAGTTCCATTGAAACTATTTTTGAATGCAAGAAGTTATTAATTCATTCCAAAGTTATGTACATTCAACTATTTTTTGGACTCGAGCATCAAATTTCTCCTGATGTACTATTCCGAATTTGTTTCACCACAGCCATTGTCGAATATACAAAAATGTAGATTTGCGAAAAAAGTAGAATGAGAATGAAAATTCGAAAATGTCTTAACTATTCCTATTCTTTAAAAATTCATTGAATATTTTCTAGTGAAAACATTGAGCAGTAATTGGAGAAGACAAGATTCTAAATGAATTTAAAACGTACAATTATTCAACTGTACGGAGTTGAATCAGCATAGAATAGTATTGGGAATTCCACAAATTCTTCCTCTCACATTACAACCCAGTAACAATTTCTTGATCAAATTTCAAAATTTGGAAGGCTGATTTGAGATTAACGACCTTTACGATTACTGATCAATACAATCCGCGTACGAGGATTAACAATAAATTCCATTGATTTGCCAATTCATCATTTGTTCAATTTGTTCGATTCACAATAAATTGACGAAAACGCGATATTTATTTTACATAGAGTACAGTTATTCTTTCTAAATTCTATCATTAATGAACAAATCATATTCATCAAATTTATATTTTATTGTCATAAATTAATGGTACTTTGTATAGCTTTCATATACTACTTCGTATATAATAGCTTAGAAATTATAATAATGTTGCAATAATCGATCAATGGAAGTTTTAGAAACTATTAAAGTCCCTGTATATAATAGCTTAGAAATTATAATAATGTTGCAATAATCGATCAATGGAAGTTTTAGAAACTATTAAAGTCCCTGTATATAATAGCTTAGAAATTATAATAATGTTGCAATAATCGATCAATGGAAGTTTGATTTTAGAAACTATTAAAGGTAAGGTAAGGCTAGTATTTATGAAAGGGTCTCTATACATACATCAACGGTATTGCAAAAGTCTGAATACGTTTTTTTAGTTCTAATAATGAGCAATATCTTCGATCCTGTGAGTCAATGCATTGACACATTCATCAATTATTATTATCCCATTATTTTAAGCCAGCAATTTCTGTATGTCTGTTTATATTTTTGTATATGGTTATCTGGTTATTTATGTTCAACGGATCTCGAAAACGGCTCTAACGATTTTCAAGAAATTTGGAACATAGTAGGTCTATGATATAAAATTTCGATTGCACTAGGTCTCATCCTTGGTAAAACTCGCTGAACTAGATGAAAAGGATAATTCATTCTTGGCTGAAACAGCTGAGACTTTCGTCGTCTGTGGATAGAAAAAAGTGAGCGAGTGATTTTGTGGAAAATCAAATTATCGCATCCCCGAAATTCATAAGCTGACGTATAGCCAGCTGTAAAATATAAACTTGATCATTTTAGAGAATTGTGTTCTGTTTTCAATAAATTTGATAAAAATAACGAGCAAAGCTCGGTGCCTCGATACATCCAAATATCACCATACAAAATTTATATCAATCCAGAGACTTTTTCTATAAATGCTGTATATCTCACCGCTTGCAATCCATCAGAGTGACTCTGTGGCAATACTGGAGCGGATATTTGGTTCTCCGCAGATGAGAGCAAACTGGCCAAATTATTTATGGACTATGAATTTTAAAAAGGAATCTCTGCAACTGGGCCGGACGTGTAATCCTCGAGTTTATTTAGGATTACAGGTAGCTCCTGCTATAACCATAGAGTTAGAAACGTTATTCGTCTATGCTGCAACCAACCCTGTGCACTTGAATAAGTAATGGAGATTAGTAGTCTACGCCGCTTGCATAATACACTATAGTCTGTCTATACTAGCGGCTCAATTGCATTCTAAATTGAAATTTACTATTCAATTTCTGAGGGTCTTTGTTAGTCGGGTAGTATTGTGCAGAGGTTCCAGAATAAGGGATACTTGTAAGTGGTTTCAGTGCACAAGATCGAAAAATAATTACATAGAACTACGAGTACCCGAGTTCAATATTCCTACTTGTACCCTTCAATATCCATATTGAAAAAAATGAAAGATCGAAGAAATTTATACGTTATTGAAATTAATTGCGATAACTCATTGCAAAATTCAATTCTCAATAATAATAATAATTGGTGAATGTGCATGAGAATAATTTGATTCAATGAGGAATGAGGCACGAATTAGATCTAGATCATAGGCTTTTTGATTTATCCTGTGAATCTGTGAATAAATTTTGCTCTATCCTATTTTTTTGTGAATGAATAGATGAATCTAGAATAATATGTCAGATTGATACCGGAGAAAAACAAATCAATATCAATTTTATATTTATTTATTCCTACAGACTGCTAAATAGTTTCATTACATAAAATAACTATTATATTATTTTCCTTGCCCTATTACCATAGGTAAGGAAAGTATTGCTTTCCGAAAAAAATTGAGGTACCCCAATTTCTGAATTTCTATACGTTTCAAGGTCTCCTGAGTCCAAAAAAAATGTTTTTTGGGTATTGGTCTGTATGTGTGTGTATGAGTATATGTGCGTCTGTGTATACGATATCTCATCTCCCAATTAACGGAATGACTTAAAATTTGGAACTCGAGGTCCTTACAACATAAGGATTCGGCACGAACAATTTCGATCTAATGCAATTCAAGATGGCGGATAAAATGGCGAAAATGTTGTCAAAAACAGGGTTTTTCGCGATTTTCTCGAAAACGGCTTCAACGATTTTGATCAGATTACCTAAAATAGTCATTGATAAGCTCTATCAACTGCCACAAGTCCCATATCTGTGAAAATTTCTGGAGTTCCGCCCCATCTATGCAAAGTTTGATTTTACATTCTTAATTATCAAGCTTCAGATACAATTTGAAAAAAAAATTTCGAGTGGAATAGATTGAGCATGGAAAACTCTACAATTAATGTTTAGTAACATTTTCACATAAAATTTGAAAATAAGCTCAAAATTCGAGAAAATTTGATTATTCAATTGCAAACTGTTGTTAACTGTTGATACTATCAAATCATTCACTATGATGAGAAAGCAGACCTCATGTGTCTCCAGCGTTATTGACCTGTCACCAGCTGGCTCAGATCTTTGAATAGTAGACTTGAGATGCGCGGGAACACTACCGTAGCGTCAGGTGATCAATTTTCATAACTGCAAGGAAAGTTGTGTGAGTGCGCTACACCAGAATTTTTTTTCATTTTTAAAATTAGTATTTCACCATTCAAACAGTTGTCCAAATTCATATTATTAGTTTGGTTTTTCACAGTTCCCAAAATCCTTCATGAAAAAACCTCTATTAGAATCCTCGATCCTTCAGAAATCAGCACGAAGATCCCACTTCAAAGAGTTTCATTTCATTTGCGCTGAGCAGCCCAAAAATCCAATCCAGTGACTTTTCCGCTCATAGATTGTAAGTCAGTGAGGCAAAAATAAAAACGTGTGCAAACATAGAAACCTATAAGATCAAATATTATTTTCCCACATAGCAGTGCGTTGAAGGGAGGGAGTCTTTGAGTGATGGTGAGAAGGGGGTTGGAAAAAGGGACAATAGATATCTCCGGATTCAATCTCATCTTTTCATCTCTCTCTGATCTCTCTTTACATCGGTTCTCAATCTCATCTTTCTCCAATTTTATGTTTTCTTCTATCCACTCTTCGTCCACTCTCCTTTCCTTCTCCTCAATTTCCATCTTCACATCTTTCACATCCTCCATATTTTTACTCTTCCTTCTTCTCTTTCTAATCACCCTCCTCCTCATTCATCATTTTCATACTGCTCCCTCTTCTCTTCCAACTTCCCTCTTCTCTCCAACATCACCATGATCAACCTCCTCACCTCTTCC
This sequence comes from Nilaparvata lugens, assembly GCF_014356525.2. NCBI lineage: Eukaryota > Metazoa > Arthropoda > Insecta > Hemiptera > Delphacidae > Nilaparvata > Nilaparvata lugens. Next base: position 11,368,753 of record NC_052514.1, read on the forward strand.
TATCGCTTTTCCTCCCACTATACTTCTCCTTTTTTTCTTACTCATCTCTTCCTTCTCCTTCTCATCAATTTGCTTCTTCCTCTTTATTCTCACAAATTTCCTCATCTTCTTCTTCTTCTACTTTATCATCATCTTCTTCTTCGTCTCCTTCATATATTCTTTCTTTCCTCTTCTTCTTCTACTTCTTCCTCTTCTTCTTCTTCTTCATTACCAGCATCATCTCCTTATCCTTCTTTTTCTTCTTCTTCCTTTTCTTCTTATTTTTCTTCTTCTTCTCTTCTTCTTCTTCTTCTTCTTCTTCTTCTTCTTCTTCTTCTTCTTCTTCTTCTTCTTCTCTTCTTCTTCTTCTTCATCAACTTTGTTGGTTTGAGTAACTAATCCTCCCTCCACACCATTACTTCTCTTCCTTCTCCTACTCCTCCTCCTGGTACTCCTCTTACTCCTCCTACTCCTCTTAGTCCTCCTTCTCCTCTTCCTCCTCCTACTCCTCCTCCGCCTCCTCCTCCTCCTTCTCCCCCTCCTATTCCTCAATATCATCATCAGCATTTTCTACTTCTTTCCGCCTTCGCTTACACCTCCTCCTCCTTCTCCACCTCCTCATCCTCAATATCATCATCAGCATTCTCCTACTTCTCCTCTACCTCCTCTTCCTTCCCCACATCCTCCCTTTAATCCTTTTGCTTCTACTTACTCCCCTCTCCCCGTGAAACATATTCTCACGAGAGTAGCCCGATTGGGGGACCGGGAATGTTTTTCGAGAAGCCGCTTCATAATAAACGACTTTTATAACAGAAACCCAATCGCGGGTACAGGAGGAATCCGATGAAATATAGTGCAAGGGAGAAAGAGTGATGTGGACGAACATCGTTTGGCTTCAGAGAGAATTGGGAGAGAGAGAGAGAGTGTGTGAGAGATTTCGGAATTCAATCGAACGCGTGTGTCAGCAGTACCCCTTCAATTTGAGAGATTTATTCCCAACGGTTCCCGGGTTTGGAGTAGTAGTGTGATGGGAGGGGGAGTAAACCCCCCTGGAGAACCCTGGGAATAATAGCTCCCCCTCTGTCCCCTCAGAGAGAGACAATCTCTCCAATCCTCAACTTCGTGTGCTTATCGGCAGACGTGTGAATTTCTCTAGATCTCCTTTTGACTTTTTCCGACTGTACTCCGGTTTAAACGGAGTTGGAACAATTCTCGACTAAAAGAACGGATGAAGGTGACGACAGTGTGCTGAGAAATATGTGCGATTTGATGCAGAACATTCCAGACCGCATGCTTGATGATACCAGATGGTGTCTGAGCAGCCGGCTATCTGAAAACCACGTGCTTCAAGGTCTTGCTTTACCTCAACTCATATGTGATGAATGGCTCTCATTTTCAGTTGCAATTGAAGTCGTTAAAAGAACAGTATCATCAGAGACAACTGATACAAGTTACGCTATCTTTTCTCTATCTTCTTCTATCTATATATATAAAAGCGAAATGGCACTCACTCACTCACTGACTCACTCACTCGCAGAACTAAAAATCTACCGGACCAAAAACGTTCAAATTTGTTAGGTATGTTCAGTTGGCCCTTTAGAGGCGCACTAAGAAATCTTTTGGCGATAATTTGACTCTAAAGGTGGTTTTTAAGGGTTTAAAGTTCTTTTAGCATGTATATTCTTCTTATTCCAATATCTTAAAATTATAATTGAAATGTCCATACCATATGTTAATATAGAACTATAATCTAGAGAGAGTACCTCTTCGAAACAGTTGTTCTGGTAACTAAATTAAAAATTTTGTCAGGTTGGCATTAAGTTGAGTTGACTTTGTTAGGTTGGCACCAAGTTGAAGATTGAAATGCATTTATCCAATTAGCAAAAGTTAGCGTTTTCTCAGCTTTTCTGCGTTTCCTCACCTTTTTCAATAATTGATGGAAATATATAAAAAAAAATTCAGTATACAGGATCAGCTGAGGTGAAAGAATTTTGTTCGCCAAAGATACGCTGATATAGTAACAGGTGTTTTTCGAGATCAAATTGACATAATACGTTCAAATTCGGTACAGAGGTTCCGCTGAGGTCTACATGCTGCGAGCCCGCTGATCTAATTTTTGGACGATCCAGTCGGGGGTCCAGGGGGCGGAGCCCCCTGGCTACACGGATATGGCGAGCGAAGCGAGCCTAACAGCTAGTGGTATTATAGAGTAGAGATATTCGTTGTCCTAGATTATTTGTCTGTTTACAGTATCCAGACTACTCTTAACTACTCATATTCAACAATGAAATGCCTATATTGAATTGGGATTGGATAGAATTTTTACGCTGGTAATCCCATTAGCTATTAGTGTTAACAAGAATCTTAAATTAATTAAGTTTGTAGCGTGAATGTTGATGTTGTGGAACTTTTCCGTAATTGAAGAGACTTGAAATATTGTCAAAAATCCACTTTATTTGAATAAAAATTAATATTTTACAATATTTCAATTCTCTTCAATTCAAGAATCTTAAAGTGTAGTGCAAGGACTACCGTTTTATTTTATCTACCAATGTCATTTATCATCATTAAATGTGAATTTAACATCAGTGTCATTCGTATCGTAAATAAATACATGAGGTAAAATCACTTCAATTGATTAATAAAAATTATTCAAATTAATAAATACAATATAAAACTTGTAGCCTACCCTTTTATTGAAACATTTCAACTTGAAAATTGCCAAAGTAGGTCGAAACTAGTCGTTAAAATGTTTTAATAAAAGGGTACTACAAGTGAAGTAAATGAAGTAATAATAAAGTGAAGTTGATAGCTGTCTCAAAATGGGAAATTTTTTAATTATGTGAAGTACAGTTTAATAATTATTAGTACAGGGCAATGTAGTGAATTTTTTTGGAAGTAATTCTGATTTTTTTGTTTTCTCCTCCTTCTTCTTTCATTGAAGGTTATGGCTCGTTTTATGTTTCTATTCTTGAATTTGCTTTTCAGTTTTTATTTTTTATTGTCTGATTAATATTATAATTTCTCTTTTACAGTTTTCGAGAGAGAATGAGACATCACCATGCTTGAAGAACGAAGAGTGCTTATCGGTGAGTAAAATTCACCGACAATTCTATAAGTCAGAAATCTATTTTTAATAGAGAAACTTGTATTTTATTTTGTGTGATGTTCATTATATATTGGTTTACAGATGTTATTTCAAGTTTAATGAACAGCAATACAGAATCCCTCCAAAAGACTAGATTTCAATACAAGATAAAAACATAACGGCTCATAGATATGACAAGGATAAAGAAACAACAACGATTGTAATCTTTGAAAGCTTCCAATATTGTCTATCAATAATTTCAATGGAAGAAGACTGGTAATTATTATCAATAATAACAAAATAAACAATTTTGTTTGTAAACGTAAACACGTTAACATCAACTGTAGAGTCATATTGAGATATTACCAAGAAAAATATTAATTTAAATCAAGCTTTGATATAAACCGCTCTACAATGTTCAATGATATTCGTCTTTTAATTCCTACAGCTCATATTTGGCTCATGAATTCTGTCTATATTGTATAAATAGAACGAGGTTTTCCCTACAAGCCTGCAAGTAGAGTCATATCATGGGAATTTATCAATTACAAAAATAGAATTTCATGTTGTAGAATACATGTTGCTTATCAATGCATACAATCAGTATTTGTCCAAAATTGGTTTCATGCTTGGGGCTATTAAGAGGATATTATACTACAAATATAGAGTTTTAAACAATGAAATAACAGATGGAATATACATAGCATTAGACCTAGAAGCTCGTATACTGTTTCGATTAATCACTACGATCAATTTATTTCTATTCAATGAAATTCGTATTTCTGTTCAATTGAAGGTTTTGATTCATATTCCATGAGATTGGGAAGTATTGAAGATACCTCATTTTGTATGTCTCATGCATATGCAATAGATTTCATTGAAGGAGGGTTCATTTATGTAAATTTATTGTTGAAAATGATAATAATAATACTGAGATTTCCTATTATCTCTCTCCCAATGCTGTATAGATTGGTTGTTGATTCATTCCTCAGACTTTATACATTCTTTTTTTGTGTAGTTGAGAAGTTGATATTGTGGTAATTATTCATATTGAATGAAAAAGACTAAGAAATTGTCAAAAATCACAGATTTATTGATACTTAGAAAGACCGGTTTCGGTCTTAAGAGTTTAAACTCTATCAGAGATTGACAATGGTGTAATAACCGAATCCGGTCTAAGTATCAATAAATCTGTGGTTTTTGACAATTTCTTAGTCTTTTTTATTCTATTGTATTCGTTCTTTAGGGCTTCTTTTAATATAAATATAAATTTCCGAGATTTATTCTATTTGTTTCAAATTATTTATTATTTCATTTTATAATTTGAAAGGCTACTGAGATTTATATTCCTATTTATACATTCTACATGTGAATCTCTTGATCCATTTGAAATTACGATGATAACAATCATAATTTCAATATCCTCTCATCTCTGATAGTGTTTGCAACTATATTTATACTATGTACAGTATTTTTGTAATTGATGTTATGTATTACTTGTGATATCCATTAATTTAACACGCAGGATATCAGAAACTCACACACACATTTGCTTCCATAACTTGATATGAATATTAAAAAATAGCAGGTCATGTTACACCGAAACATGTTAGAAAGTAGCAAGTAGGTGATACGTTGAGATGTTCACAAAAAACGACCATAAAATTCCAATAAACTGCTACACCAGGTATCCTCACACCAAATTTCAGCCTGATATAAGTGGCAGTGATTTCCAAGGACGCTGCAACATGGAGATGATAATACAGCCACGTAAAAACTGTCCGAGAACCATTAAAAGCAAGGACCCCTCGGGGGCCGTGAAAAACAGGGTCATATCGTACATGCAATGCCGCATATGTCCAACAATTTATTCTCTCAAAATGAATAAATAAAGGGACCAACTGTTGGCCAGCTCTCAGCAAATAAATACATTAACCTGTTAGATGTTTACACGGTCAAATAGATGCGGGGCCCGCATAGTCTATTTTTTATAAACTTTTTCGGGATCGTTTGTTATATTTTTTCGCCGGTAGGAAGTATGGAACAGCTTTTATTCTCCAACAGGTTTGTCATATTTCTTTATCAAGGGAACCGCGATATGTGAGCGGTATGAGTTCAGGTAACGTAGAATTATAATGTTTATGTTACACTCTGCTTTTCTCACCTGTTTCTATATTGCTCCTCATTTTCTGAGAGAAAGGCGATAGGTTGATGCTATGAATGAATATGGGAAGCGTTTACTCTGGATGAAAATATGACAGCCAAATTAATTCATATATTCAATGGAAAATGGAAAGATGCTCTTCGTCTTTGTGTAGAACAGGATTCATAGGTTCATAGTATATCAACTCGTTCTTGTAGGATTCCCTGAAAAATAAAAATATGTTTCTCGTCTTTGTTTAGTACAGAATTCAAGGTTTCACAGGATATCAACTCGTTCTTGTAGGATTCTTGGAATACAATAATGTCGATTAGATGGATATTATATTCTTATTATCATTGATTTTAGTTGACAGTAATGATAATAATTATGATTGTGAATGAAATAGTACTTTAATATGATTAATTGACCGAGCGAAGTGAGGTCTGAGATTCAAGTCGACGGTTTGGCATTTCTCTTAATGTTTGAATGTTTAAATGTTTATATGTTTATATGTTGCGCATTTACGGCGAAACGCGGTAATAGATTTTCATGAAATTTGACAGGTATGATCATTTTTTAATTGCGCGTCGACGTCTATACAATTTTTTTGGAAATTTTGCATTTCAATGATAATAGAAAAGGAAAAAGGAGCCTCCTTCATACGCCAATATTAGAGTAAAAATCAGACTAAAGCATTATTCATCATAAATCAGCTGACAAGTGATTACACAGATGTGTGGAGAAGCCAGTCTATTGCTGTATTTCCATACGGTCTATAGTTTCAATCAGATACTTGTGTATGAGAATACTGCCACGTAAAAACTGTCCGAGAACCATTAAAAGCAAGGACCCCTCGGGGGCCGTGAAAAACAGGGTCATATCGTACATGCAATGCCGCATATGTCCAACAATTTATTCTCTCAAAATGAATAAATAAAGGGACCAACTGTTGGCCAGCTCTCAGCAAATAAATACATTAACCTGTTAGATGTTTACACGGTCAAATAGATGCGGGGCCCGCATAGTCTATTTTTTTTAAACTTTTTCGGGATCGTTTGTTATATTTTTTCGCCGGTAGGAAGTATGGAACAGCTTTTATTCTCCAACAGGTTTGTCATATTTCTTTATCAAGGGAACCGCGATATGTGAGCGGTATGAGTTCAGGTAACGTAGAATTATAATGTTTATGTTACACTCTGCTTTTCTCACCTGTTTCTATATTGCTCCTCATTTTCTGAGAGAAAGGCGATAGGTTGATGCTATGAATGAATATGGGAAGCGTTTACTCTGGATGAAAATATGACAGCCAAATTAATTCATATAATATATTCAATGGAAAATGGAAAGATGCTTTTCGTCTTTGTGTAGAACAGGATTCATAGGTTCATAGTATATCAACTCGTTCTTGTAGGATTCCCTGAAAAATAAAAATATGTTTCTCGTCTTTGTTTAGTACAGAATTCAAGGTTTCACAGGATATCAACTCGTTCTTGTAGGATTCTTGGAATACAATAATGTCGATTAGATGGATATTATATTCTTATTATCATTGATTTTAGTTGACAGTAATGATAATATGATTGTGAATGAAATAGTACTTTAATATGATTAATTGACCAAGCGAAGTGAGGTCTAAGATTCAAGTCGACGGTTTGGCATTTCTCTTAATGTTTGAATGTTCAAATGTTTATATGTTTATATGTTGCGCATTTACGGCGAAACGCGGTAATAGATTTTCATGAAATTTGACAGGTATGTTCATTTTTTAATTGCGCCTCGACGTCTATACAAGTTTTTTTGGAAATTTTGCATTTCAATGATAATAGAAAAGGAAAAAGGAGCCTCCTTCATACGCCAATATTAGAGTAAAAATCAGACTATAGAATTATTATTCATCATAAATCAGCTGACAAGTGATTACACAGATGTGTAGAGAAGCCAGTCTATTGCTGTATTTCCATACGGTCTATAGTTTCAATCAAGTACTTGTGTATGAGAATACTGCGTGAGGTCTACTGTTCACAGAACTACTAGTTATATTCGATGAGTGTTCTGATATCGATCAACAATATCATAGGATTACAACGAATCGAATTATCAAATCTTAAAATAAAATACTTCAACAGCTAGTCAGATACAGGTAGTATAGAAATATAGAATTCAATCTGTGATGTAATGTTATTCACATTCGATAACTCCCTGGTCAGATCTTGTCATGAAATATGACACATTTGAATTCCAATGTTTCAATGAACGGGAATTCTGTACGAATAATGATTTTTGATAGCTTTATTCCCCTGCCAATTTTGTTCAGAATACAATTTGAAACTCATGTTTACAAACTACTGAGTTGAATCCAGAATTACTATGTATGGCTGGAGTCACCATCAATCTAATCTTTCAGCCTGAATCATTCTCCAAATTTCTTTTGGAATTCATCCAGCAAACCTTATTTACAGCTTCTGCCCAATCAAGAATCTATATGTAAACAACTCTGATCAACTTTGTATTCCCTGGAGAAATAAACTATTGCATTCTAATTCAACGCTTGTAGCTGGGATAGGTGAACGGCATGAATACAAATGCTCTCCACCTTAACAGTGTAACAAAATTAACAATGATTTTTCTCATCTACTGTATGAATATGTGAGTGTTACGCTGTTAAACGTAGGCGGTAGCCTGATACCGTGACCGGCCTATCAACCCTAGAACAACGCACAGCTGAGCTTTTTCATCTCTATTTTTTTATTTTAGAATCTCTCGCCAGCCCAACTCTCGTACTTGTACTAATGAAGGTGGATAAAACGATTCTGTACTCTTTTGTTTTTCCTTTTGTTTTATTACATCCATCCGTCCGTAAGCAAGACAACCCCTTATTTTTAAGATCGTCGCTACTATAATCTTCCTCTCTCCCCCAACCTAAAATCCTCAGCTACTAGTGCCACCTAGATTGTATACAGTCCGTCTTTTTCGTCTCTTTATCCAGATTTTTATTTATCTGCCGCCTCCCATCTACTGTGGAAGCCTAAGGTCGCTTCTGCATCATCACTCTCTCACTCCCTCACCCTCTCTCACATAATTGTAGAGTCCCACTCTCCCTGGTTACGTGATACTCCTTGATACGGAACATCATCTCATGGCAGAAGCAAGTTTATAGACGGTAGGCCGAGTGTATGATATGTATAATTGGACACCATTATAGACGAAATCTCGAATGAAGGGAGAGGCTCTCGTGTCTATTAAGACTGTACGTCGCCAAGTCAGACATTATAATTTTGAGTTTCCCTGAAAAAAATTGACCGTTAACCGATAGTTGTTGTTCACCACGTTTGAACGTTTTTCTATTATCAAATCCAGGAGTAGACTGGGCCTACTGATCCTCAATAAAGCTGGTTCCATTTACAATCCATCAACAATTTCTCCAATTTCATGAAGGTTCTAGTTTTGGAGTAATAGTTTATCAAGTTGAAGAAATGAGAATTGGGAGAAGGGAGAAGATTAAATGAATTATTGATTCACTGTGGAAATTCTCCCAATATTGTCTCTTCTGATTAGAACCTAAAATAAATTTTCATTTCATGAATCAGTTTCTTCTTTATTATCACGTTATTAATATCCTAATGGGAGAGAATTCAATGGTTGATTGTTTTACTGTAGAAAATTGTCTCAATAGTATTCTTCCTGATTAGTATTAGATCCCAATTTTAATTTAATAACTCACGTCTTTTATTGTCACGTGTTAAATATCCTCCTGAAAACGGAGAGGAATAGCCAATTTTACGAAATTTCATAACTCACGTTTTTTATCGTCACGTGTTAAATATCCTCCTACTAACAAAGAGAATTAGTCATATATTTTTGAAATGTATGAATTCATGGCTACTTCGTTGTATATATAAAAAAGAATTGTAGTACTTTTTGAAATTGATAAAATAATGGAATAAAAATACAAAAAAAAGATAGATATATCCAAACTTATTAGCATAATCAAGCAAATAGATATTAGCAAATAGATATATCCTGGTATTAGCATTCCAGTTTAGTAAATGCTTTCTCATAATCTCACCACTCAATAAAACGTCATTAATGACAAAAAATAAAGTGCTAATCGATGGGATACAGTGGTTGTTTTTGAAATTGATAAAATAATAGAATAAAAATACAAAAAAAAGATAGATATATTGTATTTATATTTTATTGTTTTATCAATTTCAAAAGGTACTATAATTCTTTTTTATATAGAAATTAGACAATATAAATTGTAGAATTTATGAAGCATTCCAGTTTAGTAAATGCTTTTTCATAATTTCACCACTCAATAAAACAGCATTAATGACAAAAATTAAAGTGCTAATCGATGGGATACAGCGGTTGTTTATGAGCTTGAAAAAACAACTGCAGCTGTAAATCGGATATTTTGGGGAAACCCCAGGCAACATTTTAAAAATACGACTGGTGTAAAATAACTTATTGCATTGCACTCACTGAACCGTGGATTCCCATCAGTTCTGTATTAAATTATAGCTGGTTTCGTGATAGTGCTCGAATTCGATGTGAGGGTGTCACCCCTTCGCAATGAACTCAACACCCCCTCTCTCCCATCATTCGAGGGGGTTTTATGAGCAATGCAATATCACAGGAAGCACTCACCTTATCTACACGCTTGCAGACCGGGAATTATGTCGATATCAACCTGCTAATAATAACAACTGCCGTTTGGGATCCGATTCCCCAAAGTCACTTTCATTTATCAGGAGTGCGAGTGGCTCGTAAAATGTTTTTCTACTGGGATTTCATGTTCGTATACTTCGAGACTCGATAAGTGAATGGTCAGTTCGATTGAATTTATCGACTAATTCAGGGATAGTCTGCTGTCAGCACGGGTACACCTCCAATAAAAATTCCTGATTTATTGTCATATACTTAGCACTATTTATTGGAAAAACGTAGATATAGTTCCAGCCAAAAACTTCCAGGTATTATCAATCATTATCAATGACAATTTTTAATGTCTGGTTAGATCTATGGTCGTCTTTTCAATAAATTTTTCAAAAAGCCAAGCAAATTTTCTCTTATTCTCTCCAATATTCATCTTGAGAAACAAAACTTAATTCGGTCTCCCTCTGCCTTCTCCCCTATCCTTTCTTACTCCCCTTTTCCTTCTTACTCTTTCTTCTTGGTTTTTGATTTATTTTTAAGTTTAGTAAGTTTCTTTTCAAATCTAGTGATTTTTCTTTCAGTTTTTTTATTGTTTCCTTTCACTGATCTAATTTATTTCATCTTTTTTTTCCTGTAAAATTAAAATATCTAGATATTCAAACACTCGGCCTCTGCGCACAGTTTTTTCAACCTTGCGGTGACATTCCTTTTTTTTATTGTATTATTTAGTTTAATACTGTGTATTATTATTATAATGTATTTCTAATTTCTAAGTTTTCATCTTTTGTTATTATTATTAAGGATAAATAAACTATTTTGATTTTTTTTATATAATTCAATTTCATTTATTGCCAATTAGAATATTCAAGACATTACAAACTCTTTATACTATAAAGGCCATTCCACACAGCACGTGGCGTGCGTGGCTGGACGTGCTGGACGCACGCCACGCCGGCCACGCTAGCCACATGCCAATTCACACCGCCACGACTGTTGCGATGCTATACCGGCCACGTTTCCCGTCAGTATGCAGGAAGATGTCAACTCCGACGGTCCCGTGGTGTGAATCTGGATTTTCTTGTGGCTTACCTTGGTTTGATGACTCCAGCAGCAGCAGTAGTAATGATAATGAGCTGGTTTTATTATATTCGGTGACAGCACGGGACCAGTGGGTACGTCCAATCAATAAATAAAGGAAGACCTATGGCGAATTCCATCATTTAATGCGCGACCTTGAGGCTGACAATGATAGTATACATTATATACGATAGTATACGTCTAGTATACGTTCTGCGCATGCTCGGACCAAACGTGGCCGGACACGTTGAAAAGATCGCTCAGAGAGCGAACGGTAGCCACGCGTGGCTAGTATAGCAAGCGTTGCCGCGTGGCCGTGGCTGCCATGTGAATTGCTTCATTTGATTAGCTGGGAAGCGATGTTTTGAAAAGTAGCTAGCGTGCGTCCAGCCACGCACGCCACGTGCTGTGTGGAATGGCCTTAAGGCATATGATTAAAAATATAATTAAATAAACATAACTATTCATACATATACTTGAACAAAATGAAATGAAATATAAAATCCAGCCATCACCAGTAAAAAGAGAAACTTTTCCCGCTGGTGAGAATTGCAAAACAGTAAAAGAAAAACGTAAAGAAATATTTTGAAATAATGCAGAACATTTATGTTAAATTTAACTAATAATTACAATAGAAGCCTTAGAACAGCAGAATCATAAAAAATCAACGAATATTGTGTAGAGAAAAGACTATAAAATGAAAATAAAACTATTTAAATTAAATTGCTGTATATAATGTAAAGAAATATTCCCTCTTAATCATTGACGTCTCATTGACGCACATTTTTACTAATTTTGAAATCCAAGTCGATGTGATACTCCAAAATGTTTCTATTCTCTAGGGATATCCTTCACATCTTAACGACTACACGGGAGGTAACATAGATATGAACCAAATACGAATATCAACTTTGAAAGATGAGTTTTTACCCACAACTTCAAATGTTCCTGGTTGATGAATAGAAGGGAAACTCTCATTGTAGACTTCACACACTCCAGATTCGAAATGAGGATAGGATAAATTGAAAATATCATCATGCTAGATCTAAAGAATGTTTCATTATTGAGGGCCTTAATTTTTTCCAACGTTTATAAACTAGAAATTTGACCAAAAATATGTATTCATTCGAATTTCTGTTTGTTTCAGTGCTGGAAAAGCTGTCAACGACTGCAATTCAGTTACAAGAAACTCTGTTTGAAAAATTCAGACTGCGTAAGTACTCTTTTTTATTCCACTTCTGAGTTTTGTGACTCCTGTTTTCCCTCTATGGTTTGTATTGTATGCTAGAATCGTTTCAAATGTGAAAGTCTTCAATTATATCCAAACATTGCCGTCATGCTATCTGTAGAAGATGAATTGTGTTTTCTGTACAACTTGAAAATTGGGAAAACTCGTTCAATACCTAATTCAGTCATGACAATATTTGTGATGAATGTTTCTGTGATTTTTCTGGCTTTCTCAAAAATTTATCAAGTTTTTCAACATTTTTCAATTTATTAATGCATTTCCAAGTGTAATAATCATTTGTTCAAGTTTTTCAACATTTTCCAATTTATTAATGCATTTCCAAGTGTAATAATCATTTGTTTAATCTTTCTAATCAACCCAGATACAAAATGTTTATAGTATTTATACAGTATTGTGATTTTGGACTGTAAATTATTGTGTTCTTTACGAAAGTGTTTACATAACCTCATTTGGACTATTTTTATCAAAATTAGGAAGAGAAACAGTTTTTGGTTTATCCTGTTGATTCTCTCCCAATCATTGAATGTTGTAATTGTAGAATTGAATAAATATTATGGAGAGTATACAGCAGGCTAAATCAAAACTCTCAACACATTTAAACAATTGATTATATGGTAACATACAGTATACAAAATATCACGGAAATGTCCAGAAAAACACTCTATTTAACTATAAATAGATTAGGAAAACTCTATTATGTGGCTATTATTCTCATATTCCACCTTACTTCCAACGAAAACCAGCTAAACAAGAAAATCCTCACCCACTCATTTCAATACACCTTATTTTCCTATGAGCATGGAACTGAATTTGCATAAGATAGGACACAATATATAGGCTACAAGTTTGCGAGGTGAATTTTGAGGTGAGACAAACAATCAGCGAGTAAAAGCAGAGAGAGAAGACGATAAAGAATAGAATGAAGACGAAGAAGTTGTGAACTTCAGATCACTGCTTCAATGTTAATGCGACCTCTCACACCTCTGTCCTTCACGCTCTTTATTCCAGATAAACTCTTTTTCCTTCTTCTCCCATCTCTGTCCTTTACGCTCTTTATTCCAGAAGAGCGCTCTTTCCTCCTTCCTCCATCCGTCCTCTGCTCTTTATGTTCGGTATCCCAGATAAACTCTCAGTTCCTCCCTGCTGCAATCCCCCACAAGCACCCTCATCAACCTCTCAATCGTTTTTTCAACCCCTGGCTGAGTTTTGTGTCGTCTTATCAGCCACGTGTTCGACCCTCAAAGCATCACACAACTCATCTCTCAAATCGGCACAGATTTACGCCACAAATCTTGTGATCGAGGGAAATTCTGACAAAGCTAATGTACTCCCATTGCAACCTTGAAAATATATAACTAATAGTGAGTAGGTTTTTGATTTTGTATTCAAATTTTTCAAATAAGTGCAATATTTTTAAAGTTTTTAATTTATTGTGATACATTCTGTGATTCATTTAGAGTATAAAATCAACCTTCAAGATTCTCAATTTTTCAATTGAATTTTTGAATTCCTGGACCGAAAATCAAGTGACGAAGCAGTGTGTGACTACATAACCTTAACTTTTGGACAACATTAACATTTTATCAAAATTTTTGGAGATAAATAGTACAGGCTCAGCCTAGTTTTTCCTCCAATGTCATAATTGTATTATGATTATAGTGTTTCATACAATAAAAGAATAAATGAAATAAATAAATGAAAAATATAAGTTATTCCATTAATGATAATTGGAAAAGTAGTGGAAAATTATGTTCAGTTTATAAATTATCAAATCTTAATAGATGATGCTCATGTAGAAGAATAAGCTATTATTTTAATGAGACTGATTACAATTACAATCTCGAACTCAAATCTTACAGATAAATTCATGTTTGAGTAAATTGGTGTATAATATAGATTGAACACTATATTTCATGATTTATTCCTCAGGCTATATAACATATTCAAACACTTGAAAATTATATACTGCAATAATGATTGGAAGAGAACAACAAACTTTTTCTCGACTAAACGTTGATATATTGTAACAAGGTCCAAAGAATGGGTTGATGTAACTTGAATGTGCTTATACTCAAAAAATTCAAGTAGAGACTAGATTTTAAAATATTTCACAATATTATGATGACTCATCAACAATGAGTCAGTGGGTGGTCTCCTATCAGGTCTATTTCAATTTGGCGCAACTATTGCCAAGTTCATAACTGACGCAACAAAAAATGTAGTCACGGAACAACCAATTGAAAAATCGTAGTCGCCAAACGGTAATGGTGATTTGGAATCACTTCAGTTCCGTTCATGTCAAGATGGCGTTTTGGCATCAGAAATTGAAACTCGGCCGAATCGTTTTTATCGCACTAAATCTGCGGAAGTCGTTCAATGAGTTGGCAATTTCCTTTTTGGAATTGTCTGTCGGAGTGCAGCCCAACTAAGTTGAATTATTTTGTTGACTACTTTTTTGTCTTTCAAGAATCAATCAACAAGAACACAATTTGTAGCTGGGCCAGGTTTCTTCAGGGAAATCCAGTATCATGTCCGGTTGAAGATTTTTAATGATTATCATGATTATAATTATTCCAATTCTGATAAATAAATGATGCTGGCTCTAAATATTTTTTCTTGAGATCAGTCCAACTGAGTCACAACTCGCTCCCAACTGAGCCACAGAGAGCGCCTCATGTACATTGAGAACGTCTGGAGTTACTTATTTTCACGGGTATCTGGATACTGGATATTACTTCCCGATTGTCAATTTTTAAAATTCGGTATGGCATAAAGCATACATTATTCTTAATGATATAGCAGTAGTACCATCATTAGTACCATCGATTATGGATTACAGTAATATATAATTATTATTGAACGAAAATCATAAATAAAAGCTTCAAATCACCCCGAAAAAACCTCTGCTACTGCAGACATTGACAACAGGGCTAACAGCTAGATGGAAATTCGATGAGAACTATTATCCAAAAAAAATTTTTGGATAAGTATTTTTGGATAATTTTTTTGGATAATAGCTCTCATCGAATTTCCATCTAGCTGTTAGCCCTGTTGTCAATGTCTGCAGTAGCAGAGGTCTTCGGGGTGATTTGCAGCATTTATTTAGGATTTTCGTTCAATAATAATTATATATTGATTAGCATTTGAATAAATGCATTCTCTATTTAATTCCATCTGTGATTACAGTAATACTTATATCATTTCCTAACATGTCTTTGAAGACAAAGTCTTTGACGTCGTCGTCTTCATGAATTATGCTGTGTTGGAATCTTGAGCTGATCCTATTCCGGCAGTTATCTTTAGGCCAATCTCGGCTTCCCTATGCATCTTCTTCCTTCTGGCTTACGTGATTTCCGAGCCTTTCGGTGAAGTGTTGTTCAAAATATGTCTGTTTTGTTGTAGGATGTCGGCTGCAAAGCGGCCTGTCACTTCGCGGAGGAAGCGAGCAACTACGTGCCACGAGCTCCCGTCCTCGTGCAACGTGGCGAGGAAGTGCTCATGAACGACGGCCATGAGACAAAATGGCCGAAACCAGCGCCCGAGCTGGAGGGACCCTGGGTCTATCTAGTTATGCGACGCCTAAAACACCCTGGTAGTTCCTGGCGACAGATCACTCAAACCCTCGACCGATCCGCAAGGATCCCGACTGGAGGGATGGTGAGGGTGTTAGTGGTGAACCGCAGCGGTTTAGCGACCATATACGGACCTGCAGAGGAGATTAGGAGACGGGATGACAAGGGGTGGCGACTGAGGGAGGTGTCCGTGATTCACCAGGAGGCGGTGGTGATCGCAGAGATTGCCTGGGAGGCGAGACATCCGGGAGCGCTGTACCTGGTCACCTGGGAGGTGGCTGGAGGTGGACTCCGGGGGAACCTGCTCTTGTCGTCTACATGTGTCGCGTTGTCTCTGTGGCCTGATACTCAGTTCCATGTACAGGTTGGTGAAAATCATTATCTCTTTTTAATTTTATTTAGTGTATTAACACTCTTCATGTAACTAATACCGTACAAAATCTATACTTGAATAATACCCACCTTGATATCCCTTGGGTATATTTTGCAACGCCTAATGCGATGAACAATTATTCTCTCCTCTATTGATTATAACTCTACTAGCCTCTTCAAGTTTTTCATGATCATGTTTACTACTTTCTTCTCTGTTATACTTCATCTTTTCATTCATCGTTCCTCACTTCCCCTTTTTTCCTTTCCACCTTCCACTCGCATATTACAAATACATTTCAGTCTAATTTTTCTCTTTAAAATATTTCAATCAGATTTCCTTCTCATTTATCACCTATTAATTTTTCATGATATTCTCTATGCCTATTCCAATGAACCTCTTCTATTATTCTTCTCGTCCTGCATTTTCTCTGAATTGATTTCTTTGAATCAATAATATTCTATGATCTTATGTAATATTCACTTCTATTCATTACTTCAGCTATGTATCATTCTCTCTTTTCATAAATACAAATCAGCTTTTGCAATTTTAACAGCAATCATATATTATATGAGTATATCTTCTCACGTAAGATTTTTTCGTTTCTATCTAAACCTCCATTCTGAAATTGGTTTTAACTTCCTGTACGTTAAGGTTGTCAGATAAATGACCGAGAAAATTTCTATTGTTCCTAAAGTAATACTCCGATATCCAATCACAAATATGCAATCATGATATCCAATCATGAATTATCTGGAACTCGGCTACTTAGCAGCCTCCCAATGAGCAAATTTACAATATTACAAAATATTCTCTCTGCTCCTCTCTTCCTGTGGTACAACACCCTCTCTTTCTCTACCTCTGTTCTCTATCTCTTCTCTACCTTCATTTTCTCTCATCTTTACACCCTTTCTCTCTTCCTCTCTCCGCAAGTCTGCCTCTTTCTTTCTCTTCAGTCTTCTTGCATGTCACGTGATTAAGATAAGATTTGACAGCCTTCGCTCCCCATTTTGTTTGGAATTAGTTGCAACAGCAAACACCATCAGTCATCGTACGCCGTCACTCCCAAATAAGATAACAACGTTGATAAAAAGAAAATTATGGTGAGATTGATTGATTGATTGAGTACTTTATTTATGTAGATTACAATATATACTGGCTTATACACTTATATACAATAGCTTACAATACAGCAAAATTATAGATGAATTCACATAATATAGACTAAGAAAATAATTATTGAACTGTATATGATATGAAAAAGCAGTTTGTAATATAATAACTCTAGATAATAATCATATTGTTATGCATCTACATAAATTGGCGGAGCTTTGGACATATCAATGTCCATTCTTCGGAAAGAATATTAAACATATCCTCCCCACTAACTCTCTACCAAAACGTAATTTCGTTATTTAAACTAAGATTTATTTATTAATGGAAATATTGTAAAAGTTTTAATCAATATGAATATAAAGAGAAAAAAAAACAGAAAATTGATAGAGTAAAATAATTATATAGGTAGATAAGATCAAATAAATAAAATGAAGTAGGCTGAAAGTAGATCAGGGTTATCAACTTTCAGTAATATACAGCATTATGCAGTGGATAATTGAAATAACATGAGTTTATATTATATATATATATATATATATATATATATATATATACAATTCGTTCTATAACATGGTTTAGAGGTTTGTATTGTGGGATGGGTGGGGGATGGATGTCATGTGATCGTTCTAGGGCCGGACAGTTTCAGTCATTTGTTCAAAAGATGTTTTTTTAAAGTTAGGATGAAGCTCGCTCGGCTCTCGATGGACCTGATAGAACAGGAAGTGCATTCCATGCACGACAGGCACTGACTAAGAAGGATTTTGTGAAAATAGTAGTTCGATGATTGGGTATCCTTAAAGTACTTTCTCCGGTTCTAGTATGTGAAGCATCTATCCTCCTACCTTCAGAGACAAATTTGAAATCATCTTTAAAATAGTTCGGATTACCGTATATCAATATATCTCTAACAAGCTTGACTATTCGAAAAAGCCTCTGATCGGGAAGCTTTAATGTTGAACTAGCAATGTGGGCTGGGGTGATATGATCATGGCGTTGGAGAGAGTAGACGAAACGTAGACAATAATTTTGGCAACGCTGTAGTTTATCATTCAGAGTGACTTGCATATCGTTAAGAACAGAATTACAATACATTAAATGTGGGAAGATGAGAGATTGAACCAATAATAATTTAATGTTTCTAGGGAGGATATCGTGCATTTTCTTCAATGCATGCATGGCTGAGAATACCTTTTTACAAGTTTTGTTCACTTGTTCTGACCAGTCAAGAGTATTATTCATAATAATGCCTAAATTTTTAACTGAGCTACAGTAAGGAATGTCATTACCTCAGCCTCCCATCTGAGAGGGAGAGAGAGTGAGTATGTGAGTAGGAGAAAAAGAGGGAGTGGAAGAGAGTGTGAGGAAGAAAGAGAGAGAGTAAAGATAGATATAGTGTGAGAGAAAAAGAGAAAGTGAGTGTGAGAGAGAGAGAAAGATAGAGTGAAAAGAGGATAAGGAAGAAAAACACAGCCTCCCATCTGCCATCATTGAAGCACACCAATATTAGTTCTTATCAATGCCCAGTAAAATGCTGGTAATGAATTTCTATTTCCAGTGTAAACTCTGGCTGGTTATCAGTAGGCCTAGGTTTGTGCCAGACAGTCAATCTGTAGGTTGAAAGTTCAGAGACAGGATCAATAAAGGGTAATAATAGACTCCTCAAGGGATTAGACACCTTTTTTTCTAAATCCTGACTAATGGAGAGGTTGTTGACGATGACTTTTATCTTCATTATCGGAATTCAACGGGAAATTTGAAATATTGAGGGTGTTGAGTTTTCCAAATTTGAGAGAGAAGTTTCACATTCGAACAATCATGAGCCGAACTTGGTTGAAGAATTAAAGGATCAATCAAATCAAATTTCATCTATTTTATCAGGTTTCATATGAGCAGTTGAACGAAACATAGCGAGTAATCGGAGAACAAACACTTGTTCATTTCGAATGATACAATAATTGAATTTTCGACGAAGAGGCCACATCAGACTCACAAATTTTTACATTTTATAATTAATCGAATGAAATGTTAATTGGTTGAAAAAAATACATAGAATAATGAAAGTTTAGATCATTCTAATCTTCATGGAATTGCAATGACTGCATATCTGTATTGAAACAATGTAATGTACAAAACGTGAATATTGAGTCAGTATCTTATTTATATCTAGCAATGAGAAAGCTGAAAAACTACAGCAAAATATCAATATGGTTTACTGAAATCTCTTCGATTTCTGCTCTCTATTCTTTCGCTCACGTAGTTCTCAGAGTTTTTTTATCTGGGATTGAGCAAACTAAAGCTTTCTACAGAGCTGGCCCAAGTTTCAGCATGTATTCCAGATAAGTTGAAATGGAAGTTTGTAGGCGCGAGGGATTTCGTATCAGAGATATGGAATGACAGAAGAGGGCGGATTTCACAATGGCGCCAAGATATTTCACTTCTCAGAAAATCTCCAAAATATTACATCGGCTTTGGTGGGAACAATAACAGGCAACGCAAGAAAAATGATAGTTTCTTATTTATTTGCAACTTTTTCTTGTTTCTTATCTGAGCTATTCCACACATCCTCTTTATATCCTGCAACATTTTCAGCCAGTTTCTCACATTTCGATTTTTTCTCTCTCCAGCATCTCATAGATTGTTATTCATATTTTCACTCAAGATTTTCTTTATTTACACTGTGTCATAAGTTTTATCAAATTTATCAAATCAGGTCAAATGTCCCCCCTAGTTGGTTTTCTACAATTTCTATATGTGGACTGCACCTGTAACGTCTACAATGTATATGAAATACATTACACAACCTTGACACATTTTATCAAAATTAAGAAATAAAGAAGTTTTTGGCAAATGTCTAATAAATCTTCTCGTATTGTATTCATCATGAATGAATTTATGTCAATTAGTGAATTGATAAATAAACTTCTCATGTATTTTTCACCTTGGAACTGTTAATTACATTATCAGTAATTGCAGAATTTCAGGCAAATGCATGTTGAATCTTCCGGTAACAATATCTATTGTAAATTATTTACTAATAAATTGAGTTCGTAGAGTGAATATTATGTTGTAGAACTTTTCCATAATAGACTTGAGATATTGTAATTGATCAATTACTAATTAATTCATAACAGATAAATTGATGACAAATAATGAATTTGTCATGTATCATTAACCTTAAACTGTTGTTTATTATAGCAGGAATTGGAGCGGTTTTAGACTTATTCCTGTTCCCGAATCCTCCCGTATTGTTTAGTTAGCCTATTGACAATGAACGATTTTTTCCCTTTTGATGGATGAGTTAATAAATTTAACCTATTGCTTATGAATGACTTTTTCACTTTTCATGAATGAATTAATAAATTTTTCACGTTTTGTTCCAGGTGGAACTCATGAACCCCAGTGCACTGGAACAACAAAAAAGTGAGGAACTAATCGTGGATACTCATAAGGGAATCGAGAACGTGATCCTACCTCAGAGTGACGATCCGTCCCTCCTCAATGCTTTCTCCTCATTCTCCTCCTCTTCCTCATCCTCCTCAGACTCGTCTTCCTCATCCTCAAACTCACTCCTCCTCAGAGTCCTCAACAGTTCGAGAGCAGACATAGAGCTGAGTGACCCTCAACTGCAGCCGATTACGACGCGGCAAATGACGGCGCAGTTTGTTGCCGCTGGGTTGGCTGCCCTGTTGGCTGTGCTAATAGTTGTCATGGTTGTAAGGGCGTGCAGGACGAGAGGGGAAACCAATCCTCATTCGAAGCTCGTTGAGGACGATTATCTAACGGCTGACCTGTATAAAGGTGAGTTTACTCATGCTTTTCTAGAACTTCC
This sequence comes from Nilaparvata lugens, assembly GCF_014356525.2. Taxonomy (NCBI): domain Eukaryota; kingdom Metazoa; phylum Arthropoda; class Insecta; order Hemiptera; family Delphacidae; genus Nilaparvata; species Nilaparvata lugens. Next base: position 11,389,835 of record NC_052514.1, read on the forward strand.
TCATATTATTGTCCGTCTTCATATCTTTTGTCGATTAAAAAAAAAAATATTCTTTATTCTATAAAGATTTGCAAACAATAGTCTTAGTAAAATATGCGTGTAAAACATTATGTACTTGAGATAATGCTGCTGGTGAGATGCTATGATATCTATCCATAATTCAAAATTAATTGTTTCAAGTGTTTGTGTTTTGTTCCAATGTGGAGATTAGTGAAGAATTGAAAAGTCGCACATAACCTTTATTTATTTATTTATTTCATTGACAATATTACAAATCATAATTATAATAAATATAATATGATTGGGAGAAGACAACAGGCATAGCCCAAAACTGTCTTCTCCCAAATTTTTACAAATATAAGTTTCAAAAAAGAATAAGGTTAAGATTTCACTTTCACTTCGAAAAGTTCAATTTCCACTTCAAAACTAATGACTAAACTAAAAATTTTGAATTTTGATATTTAAAAACTGATTAAAAACAAATGAACAATTTATTTTATGAAATTTGGATGAAAATAAGTTTTAGACTGTAGTCTGTTTCTTTGTTCTTAAGTTGATTGTAAATGATGAATGATAAAATGATAATGAAACCACTATTGTCAAAATTTTTTGACAATATCCCAGTGTTTTCATTATCATGTACTTGCTTGAGTTTGGAAATGTGCGTTAATAATATTCTCTAGCATGTTGTGATTTCTAACCCGTAGTATACAGTAACAATACAGTACTAATGATACTGAGTAGAATGTTCTTGTATACATTCAACTCATAAAACTTCTAGAGCCAAGCCACACGAGGAGTTTTTCAGGCGTTCTCAGACGAGTCGGTAGGGTAGAAGACTCTCTGATAGGGTGAAAGTTTGGAAATCAGCTGATAATCAGCCAATCAGAGACTTTCCTACCCTGTCGAATCGTCTGAAAACGCATGAAAAACGTTTCGTGTGGCTTGGTCCTTATTGATAGCTCAATCAGGAGGATTCAAAGAAATAGCAATTGCACGTTTCTCATTGATCATGAATTTTGAATTATTATTTCATTGCTATTATCGTGATAACCGATGAATCAATGAACTTGACTTTATCATTAGGCTTACGGCATTTTCATTTGAAGATGGAAGCAGTTATTTGAATCTTAAAGAGACGAACACTGGAAAAATGAATAGAAGAGAATGGAGAATGGATTCACATTATTTCAAAAAACATACTAATGGAGATTAAAAAACGTATGAACACTGTAGTAGTGAGTATGAGATCAGGTAGCAGTTCTTCGTAGGAAACGCCACGATTGAATTTTGGTTCACAGGAAACGCCACGCTTTATGGGTTCGTAGGAAACGCCACCGTAGGAAATGCCACGCTACCATCAAGAGTTGTCCAATCTTGAAAGCTTGTCTATGAGTCCCAGTCTTGAATTGAAGTTACGAATACAAAACTTTGTTTCTTCATATGGAATATCAATTATCATCTCATGATTTATCAACTAATTTTGCTTGTTTTTTGTTGCAGTTGTTTCACACAACGCAGGGACTGACAAGACAAAGACAAGCGTACCAACTTTCACGGCCAACCCACTAATCACGTGACATGCACTGGGCCAGCCTAGCTTCCTAGTACCTAGCCTCATGTACAACGTGACTGTTTAAGTTGGATTCCAAGACTGCATCATTGATAATATTGTGTATAAACTCAATTAAGCATTATTTATTAACTATGACTATGTTCCTAAGCACTACTATATTATAATGTATTGTACTCTTATTATCATTATTATTGTAAATATTTAGCCTACATCTCAGTGTATTTGAAAACTGTTAGAAATACAGCAAGAAGATTCTAGAATAATTTGATGAACTAGACTCATTCCAGAAAAAATAATATTCTCATGAGTATACATGGGAAATATAATCAACTAAAGATTTTCTAAATCGAATGTATTTTATGGTAAAATTATATAATATCGAACATACTGGACCTGGCTGGCTCAGGTCTGGTGTTAGAGCTTCCAGGTAACACCTGAGTAATTGCAGTCCTCTGACATGACTTATATATTCATTTATTGTAATTAGGGTGACCACGAATTATTGTAATACATCAATATTGTAAGATCCCTGGATTCAAGAAAGATATATAATCTATCTATGCTGCACTGGATTAGCATCATATTATCAAGTTGTTAACAAAATATTTTGATTCAATATAAATATGGGTGAATTTCTTTAATATTACAAACAAAAATTCAAGTCTAATAAATGGTCTAGTGTCTAGTAAATTCAAATATTGAATAAATAAATCTTGTATGATATGATTATGATTATTTACTTGCATAGATTTTATAAGATTGTGGATCTCAGCATTTATGAATGTGTAAATTATGGTCTGGAAAATTACATAAACTTTGATAGAATTATAATGACTAGGCAATCAATTTTATTTGGTTGTATACTGAATATCGAGAAGAGACAGTTGGATTAATTTGATATACTATTTATTGATATGTCCAGATTGTTTTGTGAGACATTACCAATATAACAATACTGTATATTTCAATAAAGACATTACCAAAGGTATTCAATATCCTTGTCAGATCAATTGATAAGTTTCATGAGTTATTACTGTATCTCTGCATGAATTCTATGGTTTTCCATCAATGTTTTTCAAATAATGTCAGTATTCCAAGTGTACAGTTTCCGAATATTTTCGCGTGATTATTTGAAAATCCTCAACAGGATTGTCACTTCAATAATTCAATATAGGCCTACTTTATAATTATTTCTGCAGCTGTTTATATTCATATTCATTATAGAATATGTTCTGTCACATTTTTAATCCTTAAACTAATCTTGATCTGTAATCTTGAAATTCACGAACATCAGCTTACTTACAAAAATGTAATTGTAGTCCTGTGAGCTCAGAGTTATGCTTGAAAATCATGTTTTGGAAAATTATATTGGGAAACATGACTTACATCCCTCCTACTACCTCACTATTATTATATAAGCCACAAAAAAATGTTGAAAACTCAACCAATACTTTCAAAGAATGTATAATATAAGATAATAACAGGTTGTGTACTGGTATTGAACTATTGAGCAATATGTATGGACAATTATCCAAATGGAAGTCGAATATGTGTATCATATAAATTTAATATCCATGCTAACTTGCTCCATTCCTAGTTTAGGTTTGTAGATAATTGTAAAATATTGTAAGGATGAATGAGTAAATTTCGAGAATTATGTTAAATTATTAATTCTAGTCTATGTTTCTTGTAATATTATTGTATCACTGTGATATTGATTTGATTTTTAAGCTTGTCTATCGCAAGGATGAACTTTGTAATAAAAACCTACATAATCAAGTAATTGACTATTCATTTCTAGTATGAATTAATAACCCTCTATAATCTATAATCCTTTGAGAATATACATCTCACCTTTGGATTAATAATCCTCTATAATCTATAATCCTTTGAGAATATACATCTCACCTTTGGTGAGAAAATGTTAATATCTACTATTAATCAATTTGAACTGGAGTATTGTTGACATTTTCTTCTATATAAATGTCCATCTTAAAAGACTGGAATGAACTTCTTAAGTGACAGACGTTGAATTCGAATATAATTAATTATATATTATTCGAATGTTATCAGTGTCAATAAATTTCAAAAGTCATTCCAAAACCCGCTATGAAAGTTAGAATAAAAGCCAATAAAAAAGGCTACCTCTCCGTAACACAACCACCAAATTCGAAAGGATTGTTCTACAAAACCATGGGAAGATATATAATTTTAGTCTTGAAACACATCAGTGTTGAAAAACTCCACTGTTTGAAAACATTACAGTTTTGAGAAATATAGTTTAAAGGTTAAAACACCTCAGTTTGAAAAGCATCACAAAATGTATCAGAGAAAATATGGCAAAAGTTGATATCTCATGATATAGGTAGTTCATGTTTCAAATTTTAAGCGGTATTTGTTAAATCAATTCGATCACTGTCGACTACTGCCGATTATCAAAGTTCTGGCCGGGTGAGAGTGTAAGAACGGCACAGTATGTGAGACTACTAGCATCACAAAGCTTCACGAGAAAAGTACTATAGTGAGGTCCACGTTATAATGGCAGTTGATAAAGATAGAAGAATAGCGATGCCGATTATCTCCATTAATTATTATATTTCACACCGTCAAAAACATAATTGACATTGTCGTGGACCTAGAAAAGGATAGTACCACCGGCTTTGTCGATGATAGACAAGAATAGCAAAACCAAAGTTATCAAATACTATCATTATAACGTGGACCTCACTATAGTAGGACTATCACCTTGAGTCAACATTGAAAATCGGAACATAAGCAATATGGTTTAGTATGGTCACAATATGGTATATCCTATACCAATAATGGCTATGCAGATGACGTGACCATACTAGCAAGAAACAGGAGGGGACTGACAGAGTCTATGAAAAGCTGGAACATGAGGCAAGAGAAATAGGCCTGGAATAGTATATTTCGCACCTAGAGCAGAAAATGAGATTTTTCCGGCTCGAAATCGGGTTTCAAGTCCGAGGCCCTAGGCCGAGGACTAGAAAAGATTGAGAGCCGGAAAAACATTTTTGTCCGTGGTGCGAACGCTATTTTTCGCCACACACAAAAATAAACAATATATATGAGAATAGTTGTTTACTAAGCACTTCCGAAAGCAGAAGTGGAAGGTGATAGCTCTAGCAAATCTGAGGTAATCTGAATATCAGGAATTGTGCAAGTAATTTTATTTTCCATTTGATTTGTCTAAATAACCTAAAAGATTATTTCAGAGGCCCTGAAATTGATCAGTTGCGACCTGAAAACTCTGACACCAGACCTGAGCCAGCCAGGTCACTCGATAATATTATTATTATTATTATTACCTAAAAGATGACGTTCATTATGTGGGAGGTTGAGTTTATACTTTTTTATTCTTTCAAATGACAATAAGATGATATTATTATAAATGTTTTAATTATTGAATAATGAACACAAATAATGAAAAGTTTTTTGATCACCTTTCTTAGTTCCATGTTAGCGGCTGGAAAGGGTACTTTTTCCGGACTAGGCCGGAAAGAAACCCTGTTCTGACGTCAGACGAGAGTCGTCTGCAAAACAATGTCTTACAGATCTACGTAGGGACTGAAAACAGCTGCTTTCTGTGCAGTGTGGCGAAAATAAATATACAGAAAACTAAAGTGATGGTTATGTCCAGGAGGCCAGTGAATGATGGAACACAGATACAGTTATCAGGTAGAACCTTTGAGAAAGTGAAATCATTCAAGTATTTAGGCACCCTAATAACGGAAGAGAATAATGTAGCGGAAGAAAAGGTGTATTTCGCCCTGCAGATATCCTGAAGTCCAAGAATATGTCAAAAAAAGCAAAATAAAAATTTACACAAGAGTTTTAAGACCAATAGTGACATATGGGGCCGAAGCTTGGACATTGACTACAAGAGAAAGGTCTGCTTCAGAGATGGGAAAGAAGTATTTTAAGAAGAATTTTTGGAGCAATCAAGGAAAATGAAATATGGAGGATAAGAACAAACGAGGAACTAGGAAGATTGTTCGAGGAGACCAGTATTCTATCTGTTGTGAAAAGTATGAAGCTAAGATGGGCTGGTCATGTGTGCAGGATGCCGGAAGGGAGGGTGCCAAGATGGTGCTGGAAGGCAAACCCGGAGGAAGAAGATTACAAGGAAGACCAAGAAAGCGGTGGTTGACGATGTGGAGGAGGATTTGCAAAGACTGGGTGTAAGAAGATGGAGAAGAACAGCAGAGTGTAGAGAGTGATGGAAGGATGTGGTTGTGAAGGCTAAGGCTCTACATGGGCTGTAGTGCCAATAATGATAATGATGATGATATAATGGGATATCGTCTCATGCTATCTTTTTTCTATGATTGTATGCAGGTTGCCGATTTAAGAACTCTCACAGGTGGCTCTCTTCAAGAACACTCAAGAATATCATAACAGGTAACCCTCTCGATGAATGATGATACACTCCCCAAAAGTTTTCAGCTCTTTTATAACTCAATATTGCAATTTTTCAACGTTTTCCCATAAAATCAATGAAGAAGAATAACGGTACTAGATTCCTTTCTAATTTCAGATAAAGGAAGATACTTCTTCACCCCAAATAACATTGTATCTATTACGAGACACACAATAGACCCCACTTCTCAAAGAAAAATCATCTCATGGCAAAAACCCACCAGCGATAGCTCTAATAAGTAGTCCTTAATAAGCTGATCTTCATTGTGTGCGGACAAATTGATCAGTGAAACCCTGAAACATGAGAGCTTGGAATTGGCACAAACTGAGAGAGGATGAGAGATGTTGGCTGGGAATCGGAACAGGGAGAAAGGGAATAAGTGAATGGGAGAGAGAGAGAGTGTGAGATGTGAGGTGGGAATCGGCACAGTGAGAGGGAAAGAGTGAGAGAGATGAGTGATATGAGCTGGGAATCAGCACTGAGTGAGAGGTAGTGGGTAAGGTATTTGTCTGGATCAGTTCTCCCCTCTCACTCCAACACAAGTGTCGGTATTCATCAATGCCCTTATTGCCCTCATTGTAGGGTTGTAGGGCCAATTAAGAAACCCGATACAGACCTCGGATCAGAACGGGGTAAGACCTCAGTCCAACAAAGCCTTACCTACATAAAAGGGCTACCGCGCTCTGTTGGTAGGCCTACATACAACTTGGCCCATTTCGTCCACAAATACGACGAACAAGAATCATTACAAAGCATTGTAATGCCCCCATTGTACTGCCCTCCCCGCTTTTGATAAAAGAAGACCAATTATTGTCGGACCATTGTCGTGTGACCCCTCCCTTGTTCGAAAACAAACAAGCCGATCGTATCTTTCAAATTACGCTAACTTGCATTATAAGATAAGCCGTATTTGTACAAGCTATATAAGATTGCTGTTAAGGTCTTGAGAGTCATCTACAGTACATTGCGGCTCCTGAAAGTGGAATAGGACGGCGAATTCAATACCGATTGTCTGCGATTTGATTACTGAGGTTTGGAGTGCAGTTGCAGTTGAAATTGTAGGTCAGTCTTGTACTCGAAGAAATTCAAGGCAGATAACAATTTATAATCACTCGAATTATCACGATCGTAGAGCTATGTGATCGAAATTATTTAATCAATATGAAATCTAAATGATCCACATGCTATAGATTCCATAATGTTGTGATTGGTGAACGGATAACAGTTTTGTATTTGATTCAATAAAATGGAGCTTGGGCAATTAAGGGTAAAACATGAATTGGAGGCAACTAAGAATAAATGGTTGGATGAAATAGTATCATGAGATTTTCAGTTTGAAGTGACAAAAATGATTTACTTACAAAATTCTACTCTATAATTATGTTGATTATTAAAGTTACATACAAACACTCGACATACTTTACTAATAATCAACAGAGAAAATCAAGAGTATACACTTTCAACTAACCAAGAAGTTATAATTATTATCTCAACATCGATAGCTTGATAACTCAGCTGTGATATCCCATTGTTTTTTTTTAAACATATTAAGATTTACACATCATAGAAATAATAGGGTCCATTTTGGAAAGAAAAAAGGAAGACTGTAGTTCTTCAGAATGGCCTAACCAGGATCAGAGAAATAGCTGATTGGAAAATTTATAAATTCGAACTTTAATATAAGAATATTGACTTATTCAATCATTTGGAATGATACAACTTCTGGAAAAGTACCACAGGCTAGAGCCGAAAACAGTTCCAATTCGAATTCATACAATAATCCAAATGTTGTCGGTTATATTTCACTTTGTTTCACATTTTCTAGTTTACACTCTAATTTACAATCCAAAGCGTACAACAAACACATATTCAATTTCACTGGAATTCATAGAGGATTTTTAAAAATGAGGATTGATATTGATAGATGAATGGTAAAAAAATACATGCAATCAAGTTATTTGTATTGAAAATTGCGGTACAATATCTCTAATGGAATAATAACTCAAATGGTTGAATTTTAATTTGTAATCCTTCACTATTAAACGAGTATTTATGTTTATATTTTTATAATTATGTTTAGGTGTTTAGATTTTCAGATGTTTGGATGTTTAGATGTTTATAGTTTGTATTTCACCGGATCCCGAAAACGGCTCTAACGATTCTCACAAAATTCAGAACATAGTGGATTCATAATATAAAAATTCTATTCCACTAGGTCTCATCCCTGGGAAAACTCGCTGAAGGACATTAAAAGGATAATTATTATTCATCTTTGGGAAAACAACTGATAATAATTATTTCGTCGTCTGTTGGCGATGGAAGTGAGTGAGCGAGTTCATGTGTGTGGGACTGTGTCAAAATTATGACTCAGCTGTTGAAGTTTTGTAATCATTCAATCAGGTACTTAGTGCCGGTTGCAAAAAAGTCAGGTTATTTTCAATTCCAGTAGATCCATCTTTTTGAAATAATGGTCTTCTCTGATTTGGTTCACGTGAAATTAATCATGATTAAAATTTAACCGGCTTTTGTGCAACCTGGCGTTTGTGAGGGAAATTTTTGCATTCCTCTAGGAATTAATCTTAATTCACTGTGATTAGATAGAACATTTCTGTATTAACTAAGAATGTTATTATAATTTCTTCTTTCGTGATAAATTTTTTATGCTTTTGTACTCAAGAGCGAAGCTCGGTCCCCGATATTTTCCATTAAATGAAACACAGTTTGTAGAATATCGGAATTCCCCTGGTTCACAACGAACAATGAATCCAAATTCGTAATGCAATTCAGTCGTAATTTCTATAATAATCATTGAAGGGGAATAAACGCGAAACATTATTGAGATTAAATTCATGAATGCATTACAATCGTTGCCAACCAGAAAGCAGCTCCATGGCAGTATTAAATCAAAAAGCCATCAATTTCCATCAGAATCATTTCAGGTATAAACGCAATAGCTAATATCATTCTCTCCCTCTCGACAATTTCCACCTCCACGAATTGATTTATCGATTTTCAATCATGATGAATAGAGTTTGAATTTCATTTCACAGCTTGTCCTAATGCTGCCAACATGCCCTTTCTGAAGCAATCAATATTAAACAATTATTAACTCATAATTAATATTTAGAGATATTTTACGCTCCGATGGCCGATAATAATTGTGACGCAAATAAGCAATTTGCAGTGCAATTCTAGCGGAAAGTGCATTGAAAAGCTTGATTGGAACACTGGAATCAATTACCGACTAATTCCTCGCTCACAGCGCACAGGTATCAACATGGTGACAGGTGAATCGCTAATTACTTTTCCAGATTATAAAATAATAAACTTGGTGCTCTGATGGCTGAGATAATAATTATGCACTGTAGCTCCTGCACTACATTGTAGTTCATCCAAAGAGATGAAGTGTCTCTAGATCCTAGTTTTTTGAATCTAAAGATTCAGATGATTTGAGAAACTTTAATTATTTATAGGTACATTAGCAACCTGAGTACAATTTGATTATAGCTGATTGACAATCAACATGTTCTATACAAAGATTGTTTGGTTCTACAAGTTGTAGAGTGAATTCTACAAGCTCTAACAAAGATTATTTTGTTCTATGAGATTAGCAGAGAAAACTTATGAAATTGTTTTATGCTATGATATTAATAATTAATGTACTATATAATTGGGTACTAGATTCATGAAACCTGTTGATTGTTGATCAACTATAATTGATTGATTATAATATAGTTTCACTTCTGTTACCTAGCTGATTCAGTTTCCAGGAAGAATGAGTCCTGTAAATCGTTTTGAGTTTAATTGGCTAGAAAATGGATAACCTATTACCTTCTATGAATACAGGAACTATGGTTATTGGAAATTGGTTCAATACCTCTGAAAGCTAGGACGAAGATATCAATAGTTTAGTTTGTTGATGTAAACTAAGGTCTAAAATCTACTCAATAATGAAATGAAATTCATGTAATAACTTTTATTATGCAGATAAAAAATTATTTGAGTGAAATCACAATATAGAGTGGAATATTATGCAAACCAGAAGACTGTTTATCATCACACCTTTCAATTTCCTTGAGACCTAAAATAATAATTTGTTTTGATGCAAGGTACAAGATGAGCATTCTTTGTCAACATTCCTATCAATTATATAACTCATTTCAATTTGGGAAAAATCATCTAACAAACAATGATTTTGTGTGAACTTGTTTCTTGTAATGACAAGAAATAGTTGAGCTTGAACCACTATTCTTTCCAAATCTTTCTGTGGTGATTTTCACAAATTCTTCTCTTGGAAGAAAAATTCACACTTTAGTCTCTAGCAAATCACTGCTGTGGAATGTGGGCTGCCCAGAATTATTAGAATTATCAAACCGAGGAACATCAATAAGTTAGTACCAATCAGAACCATGAATTTCCAAGATACCTTCACATTCCCACATCACACTCCTAGATTTAAATTAAATGATTGATCATAATCGATACTCCTGTGATGTGTCATTAAATATTTTCTAGACTACTCAGATCATCTCATAAAGAACGTAATATGTGTGATTTTGTAATCTTATTCCCAGAAAAACATATTTAGTAGGTTGTGGACTTTAAACGTTTCTGTATACGCCTAATCTTCTTATGTCTGTCATTTATTAAATTAGTAAATATAGTCTTCACAGCAGATAGCCCATCAGTGAGTATTCGAGATCATATTCCACGAAAACCACACCGATATTAATAGGAAATATGAAACATACCAATTTGAAAAGAATTCAAAATCATTTAGTAGACTTCCGATTCCAATTCATTCCTCTATGATTCGAAACCTCACGAGTCTCAGAAATCAAACCGTTTACTTGTCAAATAAAATGGAAAACTTGACTGGCACGATTATCTTCGGCTATGCTGAACTTTTCAAAAGCAGGATTCACAGATCGTTAGCTGGTGATTTTGGCGAGCTGAAGAATTCTGAGAAGGCTCTCTTATTCACGCTTCTATCTCTCTCACTCCCTTTCAATAGCCTACTTCCCTCTCTCTCTATGTCCTGGGAATTCCTGAATGACCGCTTACTATTATTATTTAAGGTTACCTGTCGTACACTATGTATGTATATACTATGATTGTACAGCAAAACGGTAATATATAGGTTACTAACAGCCAAAGCTCTATGAATAGAAGGCAACGTTTAGATGGTCTCCATAATAGTAATCGTCTACTAACTCACTAATAGCTGATTCACTGGAGGCCTACATCCGGGCAGGATTACGCCCATTTCAAAGCTCTCAATTGAATAGCATTCTACTATTTTTTTCTCCAAACCAAACTTATAATTCACAGCAACAGGAAGCCAAACCACACCGATGAAAGGCATTCCTATTCATGTAATGATAAAAGCTAAATGGTAGGTAGATTGGTAATTAATGGGTGACTGGTAGCTTCCAAATGGGAAATAAGCTGGAGCATTACGGGTTAGATTTACCTGTGTGCTATCGTGGACAATGCCATAATCACAATGGAAAAAGGCCGGAAAAGGTTAGCGGCAGACTGAAAATGAGCTTGTGTCATCCAGATACATGATAGGGGTTCAGTCTGAAGGAAGAGGATAAGACGTTTTTATATATTTTCTTTTTCTAGATTATTTCCCTATTCAGAATAATTGATATACATTTTCTTCTATGGTCTGAACTAGAATGTTCATACATTCATATTTCCTTATCTTGATTGATTTCTCTTTGAATAGAATAGAATATTTATCTGTAATATATTATCAACATCTATATAATTAGGGGTATTCACAATGTTGGAGATAGCTGGCTAAGTCGAGCTATTCGCTATCTCCAGCTATTTGCTAAGTCTGTGTTAACTCAATGCTATAGTGGTACGTTAGAAAAAAATTAACAGACGAGGTGGCAGATAGCGCAGGTTTGAGTCAGCTAACTCTAGCTATCTCTGCGGCAACCATATGTTTATGATCCTACTTTTTAAGTTACACAAATTATTCACTTGGATCGCTACTGCAGTTAGCTAATAGCAGATGGTTTTTTAGATGGGGCGTTCACAATCCAAATAGTTATCAAAAAGCACTTTAGCTGGCTAAAAAACATTGTGAATACCCCTATTATCTATAATATTAATATAGATAATATTATATAGATGTTGATAATATATTACAGATAAATAATATTTATAATAGAATATTTATTTATTTATTTATACATTAATAGATACAATATCATTTTAAACTATGAATGATTGAGAAAGGAACATTATCATAGCCACCTCTAATACAAGGCCCTGGTCTACGAGATTGCAACGTCGCAGTGTATGTAGGCCTAGAATATAATACATGATTGGTGAAAAATGAGCTGGTATTTTTTTTTAATCTTTTTCACCAATCATGTATTAGATTCTAGGCCTACACTGCGACGTTGCAAAATCGTAGGCCAGGGCCTTGTATTAGAGGTGGCTATGACATAAAGCTTGAAGTCCAAAACTGTCTCTTTCCCAAATTTGGATAGGAATTGTCTAAAAATTTCTTTAGTTCAACAACAATACAGATCACAACAAATATCATTTCTTTGTATGAATTGACTCAAAAACAATATCTCATTCTATTGAATCTTCATCTATCCAATTTTAAAAACTTCCTTCTATATTATAAACCTATTAAGTGGAATTTATCAATAACAATATGAAAATGTTTCATTCCATTCCAATTTCTTTTTTTCCACAATAATATCAACTACTATGTTAAGATTATATCGATTATTTTTGATAATTGAAAATAAAATTTAAAAACAGAAATTTCTAATGCATTCTTATTTTTCATTGGGTTTACTAATCAATCAAATAAAATCAATTCATGTATATAGTAAAACAATCAATCACTTGCAACATGAGAAACAATATTATAGTAATTATATTTTATTATTGATATACAAACTGTTTATATTCTGAAATACTAATGACATTTTATGTCTCTTCACATTTTATACATTAGTTGAAGGTTTATGGAGCTTAATCCATGAAATGTTCATAGAACAATGGATGATTCTTCAACTTTTGAGTACCTTTGAAATGGATCACGACTCTTAGGAATTTGGTCTCACGAAACTATTTTGTTCCCACAGTTGTATTTCAACCACAACTATTCAAGAGATGAAGTCTCCTGCAGTAAAACGTTACAGCTCGTAGTAAATTGAACGGAAATATTTTCAGTAATGATAATCAAGTGTGAAACTTGTATCAGCTCGTTGAAAAGAGCTGAATAAATTATTCTCGAATGTAGAAAAACTTATTCTTCGATCCTCTATCTCTGAGGTTTTTCAAAAATGCTGAAGACCGCTCTGAGATACTCATGAATGAAAGAAACCCTTACTACGAGAAATACTCTAGAATAGCGTAAAAGAAGCCCATTGAATGAGTCACACAGGTGTATAACCTACTCGTAGGCATCTTTTGTCAAGCATCGATTCCATTCATGGTTTGCAACAAAAGTCACTCAAATTGCTATTTCCGACAAATGACTCGGCCCATTCATTCACTCTAGACCACCACCACTTTCAACAATGAGCTGATTTCTCCTGCTCACTATCTCTGTGGAATTTCTGTGAATGAATCTGTGACAATTCAACCTTGAACCATTCCACGTCAAAGTTACAACCAAAGGTTTCAGATAATCATTTCTTCTAAAGTATCAGCCGATTCTTCCTGAGAAAGCTGAGAAAGCTCCTCCTTCTATGAGGGAGAAGAAACGTATATTCTGAATTCGATTCTGCTTGAAGATGAAGGACCAATGACTATTCTGAATTCGATTTTGATAGGAGTAGAAGAAGTAGAAACAATTTTCACTCTATGTTCGATTTTGCTGGATGTAGTAGCAGAAGTGTTCATTCTAAATACAATCTACGGTGATTGAGCATTATGTATCGTGAATAATAGTAAGTTCAAAAATAGAATAACCTATTCAATTGGAAATTGCATGGAATTCAACGTTCATGTTGTGAATCACAAATATTACTCTACAAAGATGACACACAAAGATAAATACTATAGAATAGAAATGCAGTATTATACACTACACAGATAGAATATGTGATAACAAAATATAAAATGATTTGCATATTGAATGATAAGGATTGAAAATATTATTAACTTGTGATGAGATCTTACACGTCTGCTCATTTTATTATTATTATCAATATTATCAATATTATAATTTAAGTTCTAAATAGTGTGTTTGTCTTTTCGGTCTCCAAATTTTATAGTCTTTAAAGTTTGGAATTCTCTAATTAATTGTGAATGATTCAGTTTGATTTAGAAGAATTTTTTCAATTTAAAAAAATGATATTTGTGTGTCTTGAATTGTGAATTGAGTGTGTAATTGATGAATGTTGAATGACACAATTCATAACCTAGCTACATTTGGACTGTTGCATTAATTGGAATTGAAACCGTTTTGGGCTTATAAGCCTGTGGTACTCTTCTGTGAGTTGTGTAATTTATTCTGAATGATTTTAATATCATTCTATTTTTTTTTATTTAAGAAAATTCAATCCAATAGAAGAATATTGGACAGCATGTGGACTCATATCTATAAACTTGGATACATTCATTTCTTGAGAAGTTTGTTACTTATTCCGAGTGTTGAATAATTTAATGTAAATATATATACAGCACAAAGTTTCTCCCAATCCTTATTTTGTGAAATTCTTTGTAAAACAATACAAAACAAAAGAACACTCCAATTGATGAAGTGACAAAACTTGACCTACTTTTAATGGAACAATATCAACCAAACTTTGGGAAAGGTAAAGTTTTCAGCTGAGCATGTTGTTCCTCTTCCTTCAATTATTCTGATTTGTGTATCATCAAAAATATTTTGTACAAACTATAAAAAAATCAATTATCAGGTGGGAACATCAAGTTTCAAGCTAAGTCTGAATGAAATGCGCCTGATACACCAAATTGGGAGGGTGTCCGTTTGAGCCAACTCCTCTGAATTCGATTCATGAGTTGTAAAATCGCTTCCCGGTGGTTCGGAACACACCTAAAACTATAGGCCCATTCATCTCTTATTATCGTCCGCCTCATTACCCACGCACAAGCTTAGGTCTCACGTGAAAAAAATATTCAATTCCCACAGCAAACTCTTTTAGAAGTCTAGAACCTCCAACCCTCATTCCAGAAAGATCGATATGGAGTGGTCAACAACAATATTATGTCGTGTGGTGCAACTTGCCACATGTGACAGACTGGTGAGATGTTAACACACATTTCATGTTGGCACAGGCATGTGCATGTCGTTGGCTAAACGACACTGAGTAACTGAAGTAACATGAATGTGAATGTCGGTGGCTAAACTTCACTGAGGAATAGAACTGACATGAATGCCATTGGCAGACGTATACTAACCAGGAAAAGGTGTATATGTCACATGAGGACTGTAATAGCCGGAGAGTAACTGACGTTTCGCCTCACTTAATTTGCAAGTTTTAGGTGACATATCAGGATAGATAGCTGCAAAAGAGTAGAATAGATAGGGAAGAGAGTAGTATATAGAGGAGAGGTAGATAGAGTAGAGTAGATAATTTTCTTAGTCTATATTATGTAAATTCATCTATATTTTTCTGTATTGTAAGCTATTGTATATAAGTGTAAAAGCCAGTATATATTGTAATCTACATAAATAACGTACTCAAACAATCATTCAATCAATTAGACACAATTGATTGAATGATTGATTGAGTACTTTATTTATGTAGATTACAATATATACTGGCTTTTACACTTATATACAATAGCTTACAATACAGCAAAATTATAGATGAATTTACATAATATAGACTAAGAAAGCTATTTTCGAACTGCATATGATATGAAAAAAGCAATTGGTAATAGCTATAGATAATATTGTTATGCATCTACATAAATTGGCGGAGCTTTGGACATATCAATGTCCATTCTTCGGAAAGAATATTCAAAATAAACTCTCTACCAAATGAGATAGATAGAGATGGTAGAATAAATAGGAAATAGAGAAAGTAGGAAAGATAGGAGAGTGTATCATAACAGAGTAGATAGCATAGATAGAAGAACCCGACATAGCAGAGTAGATAGAGAAGACAAAATAGGTAGAAGAGTGTACCTCATAGTTCCATGCACAAATCTGTTCTGAATCCTCCAGACAGTTCGGTAGAATTCATATTAGGATTCATAACTATTTCGGAGAGTTGAATGATTCATCCAATCAACAAGTTCCCGAATTCTGTTGGGGAATTTGCAAAGACACGTTTGAAACTTGTAGATTCCAACCGCTGTCACAAACTTATGATGGAGTGGACTGTCGAAGCCAGAAATAGCCTGCGTGATGGAATATTACAGTTATTGAGGTCAGTTTGGAATATTATCGAGAATCGATCAGGGAGTTGATTACCGAATATAGTTTAGAGGGATTTCCAATGATTGAAATTATGTTTTTCAATATATCAATGCGATAAGTGTGAATTATGAATAGTTAATTGAATTACTCTGTTTGATCGAAACTTATTGATTGATTGACTTCTAACAACAAGAAAAGTAGTTCATTTATCTCTTTCCTGTATAGGGCTACTTTTATAGAAATAGAAATAAAAATCTTAGTACCCTTTTTGAAATATTTAATCATCAACATGCTTCGGACATTGATGCCATTTTCAAGTAGTTAATTTATTGGAAAATTGAAATATGTGAGAAGAATTTGGAGACCTCATTCTTGTGTTTGCAGAACAGAAAAATACAGTTGAGAATGAGATGATAATATGAAGTAGGTCAAACTTTGAAAACTCTGAATCTCCCTCATAAGCAAATAAGCAATTGAGGACAACAATGTGTTATGATAATATAAAACTAGAAATATACGACAAAGCTTGATTGATATTCTTTATTTTGCTGATTATCTAACTCAAGATCATGTTCTCATATCAATCTCAATAGTAATTCATACAATAAGAACATTATCAAAATGATAGGGAGTGGAAAAATAAGGGTTCATTTTCATTTTGTATCGAATAACGGAAAAGTGACTCTTGAGGCTTCTTGCATACCTCTCAAATTGAGCACAACAAAAAATAGATTTGAATAATATTGCCATCAACCACGAAAATTGAAATTGATAGTAATCCAATACAATATCAGATGATTTAAGACATAAGATTTTCCACCCCAATCAACTGAACAAAAATGAATACGTAATAAAGATTGGTTATCGGCCATTAATGAATAAGTCTATGTCGTTCTCAATCAGCAATTTAATCAGTAGCTCTGATTTATGTTTCCATCATATTTTACTATTTTATAAATATATTTGTACTTGTTCACTAATTTGCAATAATTTTTCTCAACAATTTTTCCAAATTCAACTCACTCAGTGAGAGTAAGTGGCTACTCTTGAAAGTTCCGTACTTCTACTGTGAAAGGTACTCGAAAGCAAAATATAAAATTGATTGATATTAATTTATTTATTGATTTTTCACTCAATAGACAGATTTTTCATTGATTCTCACTAATTACAAGATTCTCGTGGAAAACCACTACCACATATCCGTAGCTGACTTTATTGATTAACTTTTAAAAATGAATAGTGAAAATAAACTACATGAACTAAATGAGCTCTATCATTTGGAGAAGAAAATTTACTCCAATCACTCGAGACGTTGTAATAAGAATTCCACTCTGTTACCAATTGATTAGCAAATTAGTCATTCATCACATTATGCAACGCACTTCACTCTTAAACCTACCCTTAATTTCTCAACTCCATCAGAAAACCTTCAGTCAAAATCGAGTAGCACTCCACACATCATCTCCCAAAACCCTAGCCACTTATTCATCTTCTCGCAATTGGTTTGCAAAACAACGTCATCACCCCACTCACACTAATGGACCCACAGAAGGCATTATTGCAATGGGCTCATTCTAATGAGAGCAGCTGAATGAAGCCGACTTGTGATTGGCTGCCTGTACACATCCGGTAACTCCTCCCCAGAGCAAAGTCTCCTTTGTTTCAGTCGCAGACAAATTAGAAAGATGGCGGAAGACGGAAGTCTGCATGCACTTCCGGTTTGTATGACTTTGTTCTGCAGCCGTCCTTTTTTATCCGACGAAAATTATTATTCCGACCTAGCACAATGCTCTGTCTCGAAATCTCCCTCCCACATGGCTTTTGCCATCTTATCAAGGAGTAGATTCTCCCGTTTTACTTTCCATATTTTTTATACTTCTCTCACCTTTTCTACATTTTCAGCTTTCTCATTATTATGTATATTATGTATATCTCTCAATTTCTCTCTTCCAATCTCTCTAACTGCTTTGTGTTTGGGCGTATAAGAATGAATGAGGAAATGAATAGGAGAAGGAGAAAGGTAGATGGAGGATCCTTCCGTAGGGAAGACTATCCAGTATCCAGCACTGTTCCTTCTCTTCGTACTCTCAAATTTCATTCATTTAATATTTACTTTTGGATACAATTGAAATTTATAATAATATGATTACATTTAGAGTAGGATTACTTACCTTAGCTTTCTCAGAAAGCTTAAGCCTCCCATACTTCAGCTTTTTCTTCACTCCCCGTTTCCCTCATCTAATTACTTCCATCATTCTCATTGATTACCTCTCTTTTCAATAAATTCTGTCTTCATATTGTCTTGATTAATAAAATATAATTGATCATTTTCAACAAGAATAAACAGTATTACATCAGATGTACCGGTATCAGCTATCCTCTAGAGAAGGCAGTGGCAAGGCAGAGAATCGGCAACGCTGTTCTTCTATCTTTCTCTCAACTCCTCCATACTTCAAATTATGCAAATGAATTTTCTCTTTAGTATCTTCTAATTATTTTAACAGTAAGAGACCTTTCAATCTGCAATCTTATATGAGTTATCTTTTCTTCTCCTATCATCTCATTTTCGTTCTCTTTTAAACTATCTTCTGTGAAATATCGCGTACCTTTTCAAAACTATCAACACTTTTGTTTCCCTTTCTTTCTTTCTTCTTCTATTAGCACCATTCTTCTATTCCATCCCCTTACCAATTACTGGATGACCACATGACAACTAGGAAAACTATTAATTTTTCTCTCTCACCACTGACCGTTCTTCGCTCTTCACACATTTTAAAATATTTCTCCTCTGATTTTCTCATCTTTTTCGTATTTTCATTCTTCGTAATCTTAGTAAATGCCATGATATATTTCCTTCTCGTTCTTTTGATCTTCCACCACTTATTAATCTTCGCTTTTTTGATAATATTCACTCAAATTTCATTCTGTATCCATTCCCTTTCCAATTCTTTTCTCACTGTTCACCTCGTCTTCCCTGAATTCATTTCCTTGTTATCTCTTGTTTTGCCTCTCCTTCCCTTCATTTCATTATCATACTTTCATTTTCCACGTTTCTCTCAGCTATCTTCTTCACGTTTCTCTTCTCTTATACTTTATTTATCTGCAGTTCCTCCTCAAAAGCCATTCCTCTATAAATTCCTCCTCAATAAATTTTCATTTCACATCAACCTCTTCTCCAATATAATTCCATCTAACATACCTCTCCAACATGGAGTCGTATGAAATGGAACGTTCCACCTTTCTTTGTCTGGTAGTGATTATGCACATTCTATTGTTCTCACTGACGCGCCATTCTCAACGTTATCTTTCCGTCAGCACCGCTACGAAATTCGGGAATTCGCAAGCAAGAAGGAGAGGGAGGAACGTTCAATTGTTCTCTATGTTGCTCCAACTTTATTCAGGGAATGTGACCTCAAAATAGATACTTACTGTATTTCAGCTGAACTCTGCTCTGCCTAAACATACATGACTGTGCGTAAGGTAACACCCAATGAAAAGTACATGCATATTTCATACAAGGTGGTATGTTTGGCACTCAAAAATGTATACATGATCACATTTTCCAAGATGATATAAGAAAAAAATTGACTAGTAGTTCTGCGAACAGTAGACCTCGCTCATGAATACAACTTTCAAATTAATGTGAAGGGCCATTATGAAAGTACAGTATATTGTGAAGATTTAGCAATGTCATCTATTATTTTTTCCATTAAAAATGCTAGTGACAATGTTTCCAGGGACATCGGACTTATAACTTTCTTTCGAGGAAGTAGCTTCACATTGTCCCCATATTTACAATATTACAACTTTTTCAATAATTAATTATAAGATATTGGTCAACTGACGGAAAAATGGAATATGCAGTAGGCAATTTATAAAATAAATCGTCTCACAGACGATGGTGAGACAGAAAATGATTCTAAATAAGATATCTTTCTGATTCCTTCTGGAAGGAGGTTGATCTGCGGTTTTTCAAATTACAAAAAAACCGGAGGTCTTATCAAAAATCGTAACACATACGTTTCTGCGCCTTGTTTCAAAGAGCTTGTATACCAAATTTTATCCAAATCGGACAATAGATGCGACCGTAACTGCTGTACAAACAAACAAACAAACAGACAAAAGCTGATCGAGTCCAAACTAAGACCTCAGCTTCGATTCGGTCAATTATTCAGATGACGATATGAAAATACTGCCATATAGTTGATTATATTGGAAAATCACTATGAGCAGTTTAAATGCTGTAAACTTACTTTCTCATAAATTACTTACCCAATAGTATAATTATCATCAAAAATCAAGTTAAGAAAGATATTTTGACCTGTCATGCGATCGAAATAAGCTGAACTAGCTCTCGGCCTTGTGCATACTTTTCGGGGTATGGGGAATGAAACAAGAATGCAAATACAATACATTTCAAGAAGAAGTTTAGGAAGGAATGATGTAGTTGGATAGAGAAAGGATAGGAAGAAAGATTCATCCAGAAATGAGAATAGTGAAGTAAGTAAACATCGAGCTCCAATGAATTCCCAAGTTACTAACAAATAATGACTGTCCCTATTCGAATCCTTATATATTAAGCAAGCAATTTCTGTATATCTGTTCATATTTTTATATCTGGTTATTTTTATATCTTTATATCTGATTATTTTTATATCTGGTTATCTGGTTATTTATGTTCAACAGATCTCGAAAAGGGCTCAACCGATTTTCACGAAATTTGGAACATAGTAGGTTTATGATATAAAAATTCGATTGCACTAGGTCTCGTCCTTGGGGAAACTCACAGAACGACATCAAAAGGATAATTCATCCTTGGCTGAAACATTTGAGACTTTCGTCGTCTGTAGATAGTAAAAAGTGAGCGAGTAATTGTGTGGAAAATCAAAAAATCGCATCCCCGAAATTCATAAGCTGACGTATAGACAGCTGTAAAATATAAGCAAGATCATTTTAGAGAATTGTGTTCTGTTTATCAATAATAAAAATCTGGTGTGGCGCACTCACACAACTTTCCTTGCCGTTATGAAAATTGATCAACTGACGCTAATGTTCCCGCGCAACTCAAGTCTACTATTTAAAGATCTAAGCCAGCTGGAGTTGTCAACAGTTTACAATTTAATAATCTTATTTTCTCGAACATCGAGCTTATTTTCAATTTTACGTGAACATGTTACGAAACATTAATTGTAGAGATTTTCATGATCAATCTTTTCCACTTGAAATTTTTCGTTTATACTGTATCTGAAGCCTGATAATTGGTAATCTAAAATCAAACTTTGCATAGATGGGGCGCAGCTCCTGAAATTTTTACAGATATAGGACTTGTGGTAGTTGATAGAGCTTATTAATGACTATTTTAGGTATGAATTTGATCAAAATCGTTGGAGCCGTTCTTGAGAAAATCGCGAAAAACCCTGTTTTCGACAACATTTTCGCCATTTTAGCCGTCATCTTGAATTGCATTTGATCGAAATTGATCGTGTCGGATCCTTATAGTGTAAGGACCTTGAGTTCCAAATTTCAAGTTATTCCGTTAATTGGGAGATGAGATATCGTGTACACAGACGCACCTACACTCATACACACACACACCACACACACACACACCACACACACACACACCACACACACCACACACACACACACACACACCACACACACACACACCACACACACCACACCACCACACAGACCAATACCCAAAAACCACTTTTTTGGACTCAGGGGACCTTGAAACGTATAGAAATTCGGGTACCTTAGTAATTTTTTCGGAAAGCAATACTTTCCTTACCTATGGTAATAGGGCAAGGAAAGTAAAAATAACGAGCGAAGCTCGATGCCCCGATATTTATGTTTATTCCAACTCCTGTTGAAAAAAATAAACAAATCTTGTCCAAGTATTCTCAATATCACATATCATTATATTTTCCGGTTCAATCATATACTCGAAGAATCAAATCATTCTTAGAATATTGCTTGACATACGAGTAGATACTAGATGAATCAACAAAGAATGAATGTTCTATGCGAATTAACATTATTCCTACTCCTGTTGAAGAAAAGCAATTCTAGTCTGAAAATTCTTAATATATCATATCATTATATATTCTGGTTTGATCATATACCCAAAGAGTCAGTCAAATCATTAGTAGAATATTGGTTGACATACGAGTAGAAACTAGATGAATCGACAATATTTCTGATAGTAAGAGGTTAACAAGTTTGATTTTTTCTAAAAAAAATCTAATACTAGATAAATTTTTGACCAGGTTCGGGAGTTCTCAGGTTACAGTAGACGTGAGGAGCTAAAAAACCCTGACGTATTATGATCAAAAGCCTGGAGCTTTTTCCACCGAATATGAAGCTTATCTTTCAGTAGCCTATCCGCCGTTGAATATATTCTCCACTTTTGTGGTGCGTGATAAATCCAAGGGGTTGGCATCATGTATTTACGAATTCAGCCCCCGGAACACGTCACGTTTCAATCTTACCCACTGCAGTCGCCTCAATCTGCCGGCAGATAAGGTGTGAAGTCTACGTCTTATTTCACGGGTGACGCCTTTGAGCCACCCGACAAAGGGGACCTTGCTATCATACCCGGCTGCCTTCGTCCGGTGCACAAAAGGAGAGCGACACAGAGAGAGACAGAGATGGTGAGAGAGTGATAGAGAGAGTGATAGATAGAGCGAGAGAGGAGTAACGACTGGTGAATGGTGAGAGTGAAAGAGAGAGAGTGATAGATAGAGCGAGAGAGGATTAGCGACTGGTGAAGGTTGAGGGTGAAAGAGAGAGAGGGAGAGTAAAATGAGAGAGTGTGTGAGAGTGACCAAGTGAGTGAGTGAGTGAGTGAAAGAGAGTGAGGAGCTGGAGAAGATGAGAAGAAAAGAGAAGAATTTGATCGGTTGCGGCTTGCTCTAATAAGGGGGAGTTAGGATCTTAGTCACGGAAGAGCACCCGCGTGATTTGGACGGCCGCTTTTATGTGACATAGATCTTGTAGAAGTTGATTGTGGGGTGAGAGGTGGTGGTTGAAGGAAATGATGGAGAAGGAGGAGGAGGAGCAGGAGAAATAAAAGTGAAGAAGGTAGAAGAAAAATATAGAGAAAGAAGAAGAAGAAGGTAGATAAGACGATAACAGGGTGAGGAAAAAGGAAAAAATACGATGACGATAACGAGAAGGAGTTAAGGCGAATCAGCATGGAAAAAATTATTATTCTAGCCCTATAGATAGCAGCACTGTTGGGGTCAAATTACTCTATGTGATTACTCACTTATTTTTAGTCCAATATGGAAGACCAAAACTGTTTTGCAATCAGCTTAAAGGTTTGAAACTCGCTACCATATGCTTAATTTTTTTTCCAATTTGAATAAGTTTTTACAATTGATAATTTTTATATTAAGAAAAAAATTAGGTAAAGAAGGTAGTCATTTTAAAGGCAATTTTTTTTCAAGAATTTAAAAATTAATTTCAAACAAATCGGTTGAACGGTTCTGTCGGAAGCGCGTTTTTAATTCCAATGCATTGTTCAATATGGATTGTATTATTCACGCGGTCAGAACAGTAGCACATGTCAGTTTACTGCCTAAGCCTAAAGCACTGATTGAGCGCCTTCTCACTCATTCTCTCTCTCTTTCTATCTGACTAGTTCCAGAGCTTTCTTTCTTTGGAGCTGTAGTCAGTGACCATATCGTGGTTATTGTTGTGGGAGTGAGTGATTGACAAAGTTTGCAATTCACTTAATACATTTTTTTTCAATCTGAATAAGTATTTACAATTGATAGCTTTTATAATAAGTAAAATTTTAACTAATGCAGGTAGTCATTTTAAAGGCAAATTTAAAATTTAATTTCAAACAAATCGGTTTAACGGTTCTGTTGGAAGCGCGTTTTTAGTTCCAATGCATTGTTCAATTGCAGTTCACGCAGTCAGAACAGTAAAATAATAATAATAAATAAATAAATTTATTTGTTTCAAGCACATATGCTAATACAAACGAGTTGAGTTGAATACAGTCATTACATTCCATGATATCAAATTACTGATATGTCTTAAATCATATATGCTTTAAATATATATCACAAGTAAGAGTACTTTAGTAAGTATATGTTCCTAATATACAGAAGAATATGTCTATTACAATCAAAAAATTTGAAATACTAAAATAAAATATCAATCTGTACATTTTTATTTAATAACAATATATCTATCAATCTCAGCATTCCAGTATTATATATCTACCTATACATATTTTATAAACGTGCAATAACAGTTCAACTACGAAAATAATGAATTCTACATAAAATTTATCCAATACTACATTTCTTACATACTAATAAAATGTCATTTATAGTAATCAACAATAATAACATTCTAGTTTTAAATATCTACCTATTCGTATTTTATTAACAAAACGAGTAAAACAGTATTAACCTCAACAATAATAAATTTAGACAAATATATCCAATAATACATTTTCATATGCATAGTTTTGAATCTCTATTCCAAATCCATTTTTGTATAAATGCATTTTGTATTAGTTATCAATTTGAAGTTTAGATTTTCTGTTCATTTTTCTAATTTATTATAATCTTGATTTTGTTAGCATAGTATTCATTTGTATGAAATGTAAAGTGTTGTGTGGCAGAGAGGACCTGGAGTACTAACTCCGAACTTAATAAAGACAATTAATCAATCACTCACTCTCTCTCTCTCTCTCTCTCTCTCTCTCTCTCTCTCTCTCTCTCTCTCCCTCTATCTCAATCACTCACTCTCTATCTCTCTCTCTCTCTCTCTCTCTCTCTCTCTCTCTCTCTCTCTCTCTCTCTCTCTCTCTCTCTCTCTCTCTCTCTCTCTCTCTCTCTCTCTCTCTCTCTCTCTCTCTCTCTCTCTCTCTCTCTCTCTCTCTCTCTCTCTCTCTCTCTCTCTCTCTCTCTCTCTCTCTCTCTCTCTCTCTCTCTCTCTCTCTCTCTCTCTCTCTCTCTCTCTCTCTCTCTCTCTCTCTCTCTCTCTCTCTCTCTCTCTCTCTCTCTCTCTCTCTCTCTCTCTCTCTCTCTCTCTCTCTCTCTCTCTCTCTCTCTCTCTCTCTCTCTCTCTCTCTCTCTCTCTCTCTCTCTCTCTCTCTCTCTCTCTCTCTCTCTCTCTCTCTCTCTCTCTCTCTCTCTCTCTCTCTCTCTCTCTCTCTCTCTCTCTCTCTCTCTCTCTCTCTCTCTCTCTCTCTCTCTCTCTCTCTCTCTCTCTCTCTCTCTCTCTCTCTCTCTCTCTCTCTCTCTCTCTCTCTCTCTCTCTCTCTCTCTCTCTCTCTCTCTCTCTCTCTCTCTCTCTCTCTCTCTCTCTCTCTCTCTCTCTCTCTCTCTCTCTCTCTCTCTCTCTCTCTCTCTCTCTCTCTCTCTCTCTCTCTCTCTCTCTCTCTCTCTCTCTCTCTCTCTCTCTCTCTCTCTCTCTCTCTCTCTCTCTCTCTCTCTCTCTCTCTCTCTCTCTCTCTCTCTCTCTCTCTCTCTCTCTCTCTCTCTCTCTCCCTCTCTCTTTCTCGGCTCCGTCTTCTAACAGATATTTCGTAGGGTTATACAGTTCAATTCACTTCAAATTATACATCTAGTTATTCAGTTTCTCGAGCTTAATTCAATAGTGAAATTATATTTTTGATCAACTCACACTCTTTTTATTTATCTTGAAAAAACATTCCTAATTCTTCAGTCTACCTTCTCGCCTGTAAAAGTGTAAATCCACCTAACGGTACACGATGGTTCGACCGAACAGAGGCACGCCGAGGAATGAGGTCAATGCTCCGAAGCCAGGGCCAGCTATTTCTGGATCACTGTCTGAAGAGACCCTCCAAATTATTCGACAGCAAATCGAGGAAACTGTGCATCATGCTGTTTCTATGGCAGTGAAGTCTATCTTTGAGGAACTTCAGGCATTGAAGGAGGAGAACAAACAGCTGCACGATAGAATTCGTGAGCTAGAGGTGTCTTGTCACCTGAAGGTCGACGACCTCGAGCAATACGGGCGCCGACATTCAATACGTATTTTTGGGATCCCGGAGAGTGACAAAGAAGACACGGACCTGCTGGCGCTTGATGTCTTCAACAAGAAGCTGAACGTGCCCGTGACTCTGGCGGATGTCAACCGCTCGCATCGCGTTGGAAGGCGTCAACCACCTCAACAAGGGCAAGCTAAACCCAAGGACCGACCCATCATAGTACGACTCTGCAGCTACCGGACCAGGAAGATGATCTTCGACGCTAAGAGGAAGCTGAAGGGTTCCGGCGTCACCATTCGCGAGGATCTGACTGCGGAGCGTCTCAAGATCCTCAACGCTGCGGCCGACCGTCATGGGCATAGGAATGTCTGGTCATCGGACGGGAGGATCAAGATCTCTATCGGCGAGGGAGGATCCAAGAGGGTCCACACAGTCGAGAGGATGACTGACCTTCAAAAATAAAGGTAAATTAAATCATTTCAGGATTCGATGACTAAGGTGCCCTTCACTACAATAATAGGAAATTCGTATTAATACATTTCACAGTAGATATACCTTGGCATTTTTCATGAGCTGGCTTTCTGTTCTATAAATGAATCTTTCCACTGCTATTTATGATTATATATGAGGCAATTATTTCAAACTAAGGAGATCCACATTTGTTAATACTGATTAATAATTTATCTTGATATTAATTCCCAAAACTACGTTCAATGCATCAACTACTATACTCCAGAGGGTACTTAGAGAATCATTATCTCTATTCTTACTAATAATTATTACATCTCTTACCAAAATTATCTCCATAATTAATAATTTTCGAAATGCTGAATTTCAAATAAATTGGATGATTAACATATGTTATAGATATGGATGTAATCTATAGGTAAAGATAGTAATCTCCTATATAATGGTATCTTCTACTGTTGCCACAGCTTGAACAATAGAAGCTAATGTGTGAAGAATTATTGATAGAGCAGAGGGGTGGGTAGTCTGTTCATATGCTTATATAGGGGCTGTGTTTCATTTAACGTTATCTTAGACATTCATCACTAAACTATTACAGTTCTCAATTTACTACTTTTATCGTTATTGCAACTCCCAATAGTTAATTATACTTCTAATACTATATAATATTTTTCACACTTCACCGTTCAATACTATTTAAAACTCATCTAAAATAATCTAGCACTTTTCCATCGTCTCCTCAACTTCTTATCTTTTTCAGTTTTTACTGGATCCCATTTCGCTCTATCTCCACCATGTACACGATCTTCCACTACTGGATTCCTTCTCGCTCTACCTCCACTTGGACCCGATTCTTCCACTACTGGATTCCTTCTCGCTCTACCTCCACTTGGACCCGATTCTTCCACTACTGGATACCTACTCGCTCTACCTCCACTTGGACCCGATTCTTCCACTACTGGATACCTACTCGCTCTATCTCCACTTGGACCAGATCTCCCACTACCAGTTCTTTCTCAATCTTATTGTGACCGAGACTCCACACATCTACATCTTATTGTGTTTAGTGAATTTTTGAACTAGTGCTTTAAATAGTGAAGGGAGCCGAACTGTCAAGGCATACTGAATGCACTCGAATCAAGAGACTTTTTCATTTAGGTTAAGTTTTATCAGTTTCATCCCCATTTCCCCCGTCATGTGTCGTTCTGAGGTCGGTTCACGATTGGTCTGCTGCTTCCATGATGCCTCTCACTGACACGTCAGCTCGCTCGCCCTCAAGTAGGTATGATTATTTCAATAATAGTAATAATGACGCAGGTATGTTTCTAGCAAATAAGCTCCACTCTTTCAAAAAACTTTTCAAGGCTGCTCACCTTAACGTACAATCCCTCAGCTGCCACATTGATGAACTCAGAGCAATCTTCCGTTTTCAGGACTTCAATATAATCGGAATTTCCGAATCATTTTTGAAGCCTAGTATTTCATCAAATTTTGTTGCATTGCCTGGATATAATCTTTTCCGGAATGATAGATTAAATAAAGCTTGTGGGGGTGTAGCAATTTATGTGAAAGATGGTATCAAAACAAAAGTTTTAATCACATCTAAACAAGAGTATTGTTCCAGACCAGAGTTTATGCTACTTGAATTATCCTTATCTAGTAATGATAAATTACTCGTTGGTATCTGTTATCGCCCACCAAAAATAGGTCATTTCACAGATTTCGAAAATGCCTTGCTTTCTCTTATGCCTTGTTATAACCGTATACTAGTTATGGGGGATATGAACACCGACTTGAACATGACGAATCGTAACTTTGACTACTTTCAACTGACTACAATTTTCCAATGCCTAAACATGACTATTTTACCCCTCGATCCAACTCATCATACTAATGAATCAGACACACTCATTGACCTTCTCATTGTTAGTGATCCCAATGAGGTTGTTCAAGCAGGCCAAATCTCAGTCCCAGCTATTTCTAGACATGATTTGATCTACTGTGTACTTTCCCATAAGATACCCAAGCCAGAACAGAAAATTATCACTTATAGAGACTTCAAAAACTTTGATGAAGCCGCCTTCCTGACTGATGTGGCTCAGACTCCATGGCATCAAATTGAAGCATTACCCTCAGTTGATGACATGGTCAAGACTTTCGAGAATTGGACTTTGACTTTGTATGACAAACATGCACCTTATGTGACAAGGAGGATTAATAGAAAACGACGAGTACCGTGGATGACTGAAGACATACTTAAGATGATGGGACGTAGAGACAAAGCACATAGAAAATTTAAAAAGACATTTGACTTGGACAGTTTGATAGAGTATAGGAGCCTTAGAAATAGGGTTAAACAGGAATTACGGAACTCAAAGATTAGGTACTTGAATTCGTTTATGACAAACAATAGACAAGACTCTAAATCACTTTGGCAGGGAATAAAAGAATTCGGGCTTGGCAAACAGAAATCGAATCCACAAATTGACTTACCATTGAATAATATAAATGACCATTTCGTTTCACACTCTAACCAACGCGACGAAGTTGTCATTGCTAATCATATAGATGATCTTGAAGAGCAGGTTACAAACTTAGATTTACCAATCACTGATCAATTTCATTTCCATCCAATCTCAGAAGAAGACACTTTCAGAGCAATTCAACGTATTCATAGTAATGCTATGGGTGTAGACAAAATTCCTATTAAATTTATCAAGAAGATGTTATTTGCTGTTTTACCAACCATTACATACATTTTCAACAAGTCACTTGAAGAAGGCATTTTCCCTGAAAACTGGAAGTTTGCTCTGGTTCGCCCTCTAAATAAAGTTCCATCACCCAATAAAGTTGAGGATTTTAGACCAATCAGTATTTTACCTGCATTGTCCAAAGTGCTAGAAAGACTCATTCATGCTCAAGTTGTAAAATTTCTAGACAACAATAGTAAGCTTCATAACTTTCAATCAGGCTTTAGAAAATTCCATTCAACTGAGACAGCTCTGCTTCGTGTCACTGATGATATAAGGTTAGCTATGGACCAAAGAAAATGCACCATCCTCACCCTATTTGATTTTTCTAAAGCATTCGATACTGTTGATCATACAGTCCTTCTGAATAAGTTGGCTATTCTTGGTTTCAGTCACAACTCGTTAGTTTGGTTTAAATCCTATCTATTAGGTAGGAAACAATGTGTATCTGTCGGTGACAAAAAGTCAACTTGGAAAAACGTTATGCATGGAGTACCACAAGGTTCAATTTTAGGCCCTCTCCTCTTCACTTTGTATGCTAATGACCTTTCTTCCATTATCAAATTCTCCAGTTTCCATACTTATGCAGACGACCTTCAAATCTATTTAAGCTGTCCCATAACAAAAATTAATGAAACAGTTGGAATAATGAATCAGGATATCAATTCGATAGTGGAATGGACAAAGAAAAATGGCCTTAAGCTTAATCCCATCAAAACACAACCCATTATAATTGGATATTCTCGTCTTATAAACAATATTGACCTTGAATCGATTCACAAAATTAGTGTAGACGGTAATGACATTCCTTACTGTAGCTCAGTTAAAAATTTAGGCATTATTATGAATAATACTCTTGACTGGTCAGAACAAGTGAACAAAACTTGTAAAAAGGTATTCTCAGCCATGCATGCATTGAAGAAAATGCACGATATCCTCCCTAGAAACATTAAATTATTATTGGTTCAATCTCTCATCTTCCCACATTTAATGTATTGTAATTCTGTTCTTAACGATATGCAAGTCACTCTGAATGATAAACTACAGCGTTGCCAAAATTATTGTCTACGTTTCGTCTACTCTCTCCAACGCCATGATCATATCACCCCAGCCCACATTGCTAGTTCAACATTGAAGCTTCCCGATCAGAGGCTTTTTCGAATAGTCAAGCTTGTTAGAGATATCTTGAAATACGGTAATCCGAACTATTTTAAAGATGATTTCAAATTTGTCTCTGAAGGTAGGAGGATAGATGCTTCACATACTAGAACCGGAGAAAGTACTTTAAGGATACCCAATCATCGAACTACTATTTTCACAAAATCCTTCTTAGTCAGTGCCTGTCGTGCATGGAATACACTTCCTGTTTCTATCAGGTCTATCGAGAGCCGAGCGAGCTTCAACCTGACTTTAAAAAAACATATTTTGGAACAAATGACTGAAACTGTCCGGCCCTAGAACGATCACATGACAACCATCCCTCACCCATTCCACCAATATAAACCTTTAAACCATGTTATAGAACGAATTGTATATATATATATTATATAAACTCATGTTATTTCAATTATCCACTGCATACTGCTGTATATTACTGAAATTTGATAACCCTGATCTACTTTCAGCCTACTTCATTTTATTAATCAATTATTTGATCTTATCTACCTATATAATTATTTTACTTTATCAATTTTCTGGGAAAAGTCAGAATCAAAATTCAAGACAGACAGCTGAACTCACGTGTTGACACATAAACGACAGACATTCTGTATGATTATTCGCAAAATACAGACACCCATCAACTGGTTTGGTGATGTAACCACACATTTTTTCTTACACAATAATTCCAATGTTACCCTGATTCAATACCCGCTATTACTTAGTAATAGCTTTCTATTTAGTAGGTATTGGATCTATGTCGTCAAATCATGTTATAGCTTTCCTTCAATAACTGCAAATATACAGGTTAATCAAGTTGGAAATCGTATAAATTCGATTTGTATACAATGATGTAATAGCTTATGATAAGAAAAGTTGTACATACTGCTGATATTTTCAAATATTCTTTGTATATAATTTCAATAGAATAGTGAAATAAGAGCGATATTGTCAGTTCCACATGATTTATTTGAGCCATAGCCTATTGGTTTAGTTTATTAGTTCAAAAAAAATTATGTGGAACTGACAACATCGCTTTCATTTCACCTTGATATGGAGAAATTCCACAATATCTCTGTCATACAGTAAAGTTGAAGAAATATTATTATCTTATTTAATTTTAATTCTAACTATATTAAGTTTGTTCATATACCTTTAGGTCTTTAAGGTGTGTGGTCAACGTTTTTAATCCATGTTCTTAATTTTTAATGTTATTACAACTGTTTATTTTATAGGAACCAAGAAGGACAAACAAAAAACCAATAGATTTGATAATTTTCAATGATACTTTATTTAAAAATGAGAAAATGGGATTGATGGCTCCCTGATTGCCATACTTCGACACGTTCGAGGATCCAGTATCTCTGGCAACAAGGCGTGATGGTAAAAATAAATTAATTTTTTCTCCATTTTCTCGGTCCAAAACCTGTCATCCCTCTCGATCTTTTCGATATGGATATCTTTTTTTGTCCATACTACAAAATAACAGGTTTTTTTATCAGCTACATGTAGTTGCCCTTGCACCTGAAAAATCAAGAAACAGTCCAACTTAGAAAATTCCACACATTGTTAGGTAAACGTGCACGTATGAAACTATTTATCATCCTATGGTATCATGAGGGGCTACTAATTTTTTCAATGAATCAGCCAGTACCTTATTGTATCTTGTTATTTAGGCTTGCTCAACATTTTTCGAAAAATACTGTCACTTTCAAATGTCAATTCAATGAATTGACACCAGAGAGAAACAATAGCATAATTTACGCTATTATTTCTCTATGATTGAACGTAGACAAACTAGAATAATAGTTATTCATCATTGGTAAAACAGCTGAGCTGATAATTTAGCCATCTGTCAATAACTGAAGATGGGATTGCCTGTGTAGGAGTATATAGTGTATATAGTCTACATAATTTGCAATTTCTCTACACTCTTCTCACTGGTACTTCATTTCCACAGATATCACAATGATCAGGAGAGAAAAAAGAGCTTACATTGAGCTATTTTTCTCTTAAATTTAGATAAGTTTACAGAATTAAAAATAGGTTTAGTCTATAAATTCAATTTAGGTCACATCGTTAACAGTATGTTCTGAGCAAAAATATTGTACAAAACCGATTCTTGAAATATGTAGTCGCATTTGTATCACCTCACTATAAACATTACTTTTGAATAATAGTGTACTGTGAGTTTTGTAAGATCAATTCAAATTTGCCATGCTTTTCTATCACCCGGTTGCTCTCTGTACCTATCCATTCAGACATATATCTTGAATAATTATGCGAATAGCGTTGTCAATAACGTTGACGTTTGTTCATATTAACAAACATAAAAACATACATAACGAAATACCTCTCTTGAGATAATACGAACTGAGAATATAATTATATTACATAATAACAATATAATTATTCAAAGCATGATTTGCTTCATATTATAGTAGGCCTAAAGTACGTGACATTTTAATTTATCCAATTATATGAAATGAAATCAACTAACCTTCTACGTCTGTTAGCATGAAATTCTGGTGGTAGCCGCCTTTTCATTCTCCTGGCTGAAAGAACCAACTTCTTCTTTCCCTTCACCATATGTCTTGAATCCATTTTAAATTATATGTGAAGTGCGTCTGGAAATACTATGTCCTAGGACTAGCCACGATCACTGTCAATATGACAAGTGAACAAGCTGAAGAACTAAGAAAGTTGTGACCAGCCTGAGCACTAACAATGAAGGCTGACTTGTGGGTGGGGTGGTGGCTGAGTGACTTGTGTGTTAGGGTGGAAGGTGCCTGAGTGACGTGTGGATAGGGTGGAGGGTAGGAGCACATAAAAAATCATAGAGATAAAACTTGTAAATATGATTCCGATGGAACCACTGGTTCGATTTTCAAGCTGAAAAATGATAAAAATTTTTTATCATCAAATCTTCAAAATGACTACCTGTTTTTCTTGAAAAAATTGTTTCCTTTGAAATTAAGAAATTTATTTTTGTTTAAATAAAAAATAAAAATAAATCGACATGGTAGCGGCATGGATATAGATATTACAAGAATAAATCAGTTTTCAAAACAAGTTTTACTCTAATAGTGAGCGAGTAATAGCATAAGGTATTTCGCATGATTTTAAAGCGCTACGTGGTGGCAATTTTTGAACTAGGGCCCGTGGTGTTTCGCCTTAAGGAGAAGTAGGAGGAAGAAGGGAATGATGAGAAAGCGAAGGGAGAAGGGAAAATTGGAAAGATGTAGTGTGAGAAGAAGGAGAAGGAGAAGAAGGAGAAGAAGAAGGAGGTGAAGAAGAAGGTAGATAATACGATAACAGGGAGAGGAAATAATACGATGACGATAACGAGAAGGAGTTAAGGAGAAGGGAGAAGAGAAAATTGGAGAGATGTAGTGTGAGAAGAAGGAGAAGAAGAAGAAGAAGAAGAAGAAGAAGAAGAAGAAGAAGAAGAGAAGAAGAAGAAGAAGAAGAAGAAGAAAGAGAAGGAGAAGAAGAAGAAGGAGAAGAAGAAGAAGAAGAAGAAGGAGAAGAAGGAGAAGAAGAAGAAGGAGAAGAAAAAGGAATAGGAGGATAAGAAGATAAGAGGGAAATCAAGAAGAACGAGAAAAGGAAAATGGAAAAAAATGATGAAAAGAAGAGAAAGGAGGTAGGTGAGAAGAGTAAAGAGAAGTGGAGGATGAGGAGGTCGAGAATTAGTAGAAATAAGTATATGATGAGGAAGGGAGAAATTAGAAGGAAGGAAGAGTATAAGAGAGAGAGAGAAATTAGAAGAAAGAAAGAGTATAAGAAAGAGAAAAAAGGAGAAGAAGGAAAATAAGAATAAGGAGAAAAAGGAGAAGAAACCTTCGAGTTTGGCAGGACCCTCAATTGTTTGTATTGTGAATAAAAATTTTGATTTTATTTGAAGAGGAAGAAAAAGGAGAAGAGGAATAAGGAGTAGAAGTAGATTAGGAGAAGAAAATGGATGAGGAGGAGGAAAACGAAAAGAGAATGGAAAAGCAGGATAAGATAAAATAGGAAATGTAAATAGAATGGAGGCGATGGGGATAACTAAAAAAAATGAAGATGGAAAATAACCGGAGCAGAGTTGTGAAATGAGACGAAAAAAATGGAGAAGAGATTGCTGGAAAGTCGAAGCAAAGTGGAGAAGAATAGAAGAGAGAGGAATTGAGATGATAAGGGGAAGACGTAGGAGATGAAGAATTTGGAGAATGATAAGAGCTGAAGAAGACATAGGAGAAGTAACATGATAAGCAACAGACGGAAAAGTGTAATTGGGGAAAGAAAGGTGAAATAGAATAGAAATAGAGGAATAGGAGAAAGACGAATACGATGATCAGAAGGAGGAGTGAAAGGCAGAGAGAGAAGATGAGGAGTTAGCGATGGAGAAAACGTGAAGGAAAGAGAAATAGGAAGATAACAATTGGATTGAAAAATGAAGTTAGACGTAATTGTGATTGTGGAGAAGGAGTAGATATGAAATAATACGTAGGACGAGGAGATGAAAAATGAAAAAAACAAATAGAGGAATAACCGAAAGGAAATAACATAAAAACATTCAAATGAAGAGTGGAAGAAGAATCATAGGAAACCAAGAAGTGAGCTTGAATTTGAACGTGACTGATACGAACCAGAATATTGTAAGCAAGGATCCAGAATAAACGCGAGGGATGAAAAAGGAACAACAAGATCACAAATGAAAGAAACTGAGCGCGGCACACCTGGCTAAACTCACCACTGCCTCCCACCCCCCTCACCAATCTTTTCACCCCCTACCTAGGGGTTGACATGTTCTGCAAATCATCCACACAAACACAAACCCCGGCCATTATGTCAAAACTGGGTGACTTTAGCAGCAGCAGCAGCAGGCACAAACTATTTCCCCAAATCTACGGACCTTGTTGCCAGGCTGCAATCGTCCTATTTTATTGACCGGCCCAGGTGTTCTGTCAGGAATCAGCGGAGCGCATCGTTGCTTATTTGTCGTATTTGGACAAAGTCGCGCTGCGGGTTGTCTGCAAATCTGGCAAGATCTGACAGCCAGCTCCATGCAGTTGCCTGTCTTATTAGCCGGGGTGATGGTATGGACAAATTGCGAGGAGCAAGATGCTATTTGGTAGCTGTTTCTTGGTTAAATTGAGAAGTGTAGGAAAATTATTCAAATATTCTTGTCTTTTTGATTGGCATCAACTGGAAATCAATCAATAGAGACGTGTAGTTTCAACTGAAAATGCAACTGAAGATTTTGGAATTGAATTTTAAACTTTGTATGAAGTGGAAAAAAATAAAAAGTGATTGAGCTTATATTCTTCATTTGAATACTCCTATGTTTCATGCTAGGAAAATAAAAGATGAGGATATGTAAATTGAAATAGTTATTTGTATATCTAGTGTGAAAAGTACTGTTTTCTCTCCCTGAGGGAAAAGGTTGAAGCCCGAGGCGAAGCCGAGGGCAGCAATTTTCCTGAGGGAGAAAAAACATTTCTCACTCATGATATACACAACATTTTTCCTCCACCTACATTTTCATAGAAATATTTTCATTTAAAAAAAATAATTTTTAAAAAACGTACGTGACCAAACGATGTGTTACAACATAATCTAAAAAGTAAACAGAAACAGCTGGCTTGTGATCACAGTTCTCCGCCGATAGCGCTATCTGTCGGCAAAAGTTGTAACAACAATGGCCGCCACAACTACAGCTATGATGAAGTTCCCGTTTCAAATTTGATTAGTTAATGAGGAATACTCGTTGGCTGGTATTTTCAATAACATGAAATAGAAAAATTATACATGTTTTTAGTATAGTGATATGAAGTTTGTAATAATTTTAGCATAAAAACATAAATTTCATATATTGATCAAATGTCTGGTTGAGGTATTGAATTTAGTTGGTCCAATGACTACTCTATAAATGCTTCCTCATCTGAGCTTAGACCTTCTAACCTATTTCAAATGTACTTTTTCAAAATAGAGATGCTTCCCATGTTATTTAAATGGAGTCACTTTTACGCTATAGGGAGTTTTCCTATTTTTCCTCACGAGAGCGAAAAAGTGACACCTTAGTATTATGTTCCAGGGAGTAAAATAAGCACTTTAGACAGGAGGTGGAGGATAATAGAATCATGGAATTTGATTTTCGAGTTTTTTTTTTGAAAATCTATGATTATACTAATTTATCGAGACTGAGTTCGAAATCAACATTATGGGTTTTGCATTGAGCCAACAGTAAGTAGGCTAGGCTACGTTAGTTGTTTGTGATTTTTGATTGTTGAATAGATTATTAATTCTGATTTCAACTGTCAAGGGCGAATGAATTCCCATCCTAAGTTCCACAGTCATGACAGCTATGAATTCTCCTTCCATGACATACGGTGTTGTGGGGTTGAGGCATAAATGCAACAAGAAGAAGTTGCTCAAACGAACTAATATACATTGTTAGCTCATGTATTTCTATTCAATTTCCATCAATCGATTGTATAATTATTTCAAAAAACTGAATCTGAACTGATCATTCATCCACATGATTTCAACAGGACAACAATTAGAACCTTGCAAAGTGGGGAACAAGCCAATGTTCTCACTCGTTTGAATAGCATTCGATTTCACTGAGCTCAATGCCAATACAAAATGCTAATTCAATTACTAAGATTCCGTTTTCATTTTGAATGTAAATCTGCATTCATCCAATGAAATTTTATATAAAATACAATTAAATTCGTATCCACTTAATGGAATTCAACAATATATACGATTCAATCGTTCATGTATTCTGTCAACTTCTCTATGTATTATTGAATCTCAGTCAAATATAAACAAATCAAAAATAAATATGACACTTTCTCTCGCATCTCCTATACTGTATCCGCTTCTCATTCCTATTATTTTAAGCGAGCAATTTCTGTATAATTATATATTCATATCTGGTTATTTTTATATCTCGCTATCTGGATATTTATATGGTTATCTATGTTCAACGGATCTCGAAAACGACTCTAACGATTTTCACGAAATTTGGAACATAGTAGGTTCATGATATAAAAATTCGAATGCACCAGGTCTCATCCCTGAAAAAACTCGCTGAAGGACATGAAAAGGATAATTCACCCTTGGAAAAACAGATGATAATATCGTCGTCTGTCGATAACAGAAGATGCGTGTGCCTGTGTGGGAGATTTATTCATTTATTTATTTAAAATGCAAATGACACTAATGTAATAACATTGAAAGATGAAATAATGAGGTAGTCCTTGTGCTATTTTTCTTCCAAATTTATAACTGACAAAGATCAGCTGTGTAATCAATTAGCTTACCGTATCTCGCGAGAAATCTAGAAATTTTAATTGACTCGATCAAAATAATCTGATTTGTTGACATGAGATGATATATAATATTCAAAGTTGATCATCATTCTACAGTTCCACATTATTCTGAAGTGATTAGTGAGTGTTATTTTGTTATTCAATTCGATTTGTGAACAATCTAAATTGGAACTTTTATGTTTTCAAATGTTTGGATTGAAAATTTGACCTGAATTCAAGTGTATGGAACATAACCTACTTTTTGGAATATTTATAGTGTATAAATCAAATTTCTGTTTATCAATAAATAAATAACGAGCGAAGCTCGGTGCCCCGATAATGTACCTGATAAGGGTACTAGAAACTATAGATTACCCGATAACTTTTTCAACATTTCCTGACGTTTTTTCCAAACCCTCAAACCCTGACAAACCCTCTCTCTCAAGTTCCAACAACTCCATCATCACCTTCACAAGTTGCTTGTTTGTGCCTGTGTATCCTAACCAACTTTACTCATTACAAAACTAGTACAGCACAACACAAACTTTGACCAATAGCAGAGCAGAAGTTGGCCCATTGGCCAGGGGCTTCCTAGCCTGAAGACAACTGCCAACATGTCGGTCCATGTTAGCAGGCGTAAGACGGCTCCTGTTTTACATTGATTAGCATATCTAAGACGGACGGGTCTCATGTTGAATATTCATTCTGTGAACACAGCCTATTCTGAATAATGTTGTGAATGCTTCGTTGTCCGTTCACGCGCCACTCTTCTGGCCAATTACAGACAAGGCGGCCATACATTCATCACCAATGGACAACGTTCCTTAATGTAATAGGCTAACTAGAAGCTTCAAAACACCTGAAAATGTTCAATTATTCAAGCATTGGTTCGATTTTAGCACTGAAAAATGATTTTGTACAGCATTAGTAAGATATTCCCGTAGTAGTATATGATGGACTATGATCCTAGCCACAGTTATGATCCTAGCACACTAGTTAGTCAAGACAAGACATGATCAGACTCGTTTAGTCACAATACTTCACGGCTGGCGATCATGTGATCAAGCCGTAAATGTGTGTTTAATCATTTTGTATTTATAGTAATGGAGAATAAAAGAATTTTCCTATTCTATTCTATTCACTGCTTATGACGCACCTCACACTGATTAGTTATTGCAATTAGACATGTCTTCATAAGCAACTATGTGAAGTATTGTGACTAAACGTGACTAGTCTTGTCTTGACCAACCGGTGTACGCCCAGCCTAGTTCATTAGTCATATCCTATACTATTAAACGAGCAACTTCTGTTTTTATGTTTAGATGTTTAGATGTTTAGATGTTAGATGTTTAGATGTTTAGATATTTAGATGTTTAGATGTTTAGATGTTAGATGTTTAGATGTTTAGATGTTAGATGTTTAGATGTTAGATGTTTAGATGTTTAGATGTTTAGATGTTTAGATGTTTAGATGTTAGATGTTTAGATGTTTAGATGTTTAGATGTTTAGATGTTTAGATGTTTAGATGTTTGTATTTCACCGGATCTCGAAAACGGCTCTAACGATTCTCACGAAATTCAGAACATAGTAGGTTTATAATATGAAGATTCGATTGAACTTGGTCTCATCCCTTGGAAAACTCGCTGAAGGACATTAAAATGATAATTATTATTCATCCTTGGAAAAACAGCTGATAATAATTATTTCGTCGTCTGTTGGTGATGGAAGTGAGTGAGCGAGTTCATGTGTGGTGTACTGTGTCAAAATTATGACTCAGCTGTTGAAATTTTTCAATCAGGTACTTAGTGCCGGTTGCAAAAAAGCCGGGTTATTTTCAATCCTGATTAATTCCAGTAGATCCATCTCTTTGAAATGGTCTTCTCTGATTTGGTTTACGTGAAGTTAATCAGGTTTAAAATCTAACCGGCTTTTGTGCAACTAGGCCTTTGTGAGGGAAATTTTTGCCTTCCCTTTGGGAATTAATCTCAAGTTACTGTGATTAGATAGAACAT
This sequence comes from Nilaparvata lugens, assembly GCF_014356525.2. Taxonomy (NCBI): domain Eukaryota; kingdom Metazoa; phylum Arthropoda; class Insecta; order Hemiptera; family Delphacidae; genus Nilaparvata; species Nilaparvata lugens. Next base: position 11,429,898 of record NC_052514.1, read on the forward strand.
TACTGTATGAATGCTATTATAATATCTTCTTTCGTAATACATTTTTTATGCTCGGTCCCCGATATTGGTCAATCAAGTCAGTTACACACACATCGATCTATTGACGTTCGTTGTTTTGCTGTCGTTATGAATTCTATGTGATTGAACGGAGCTTGACAAACATCACCTGTTTGACATCATCATTCCAATCTAATCGAACTTATAAGGACGGCAAACAATCGTACGTCCAAAAACCGACGTGTGAGTATCTAGGGCTTACAGATACACGTCTAGCTAGCTACATACCTATCGATTTTTTGACGAACAATATTTTGTCTTCCTTATAGATTCTATTAGCACAGAATTACAATTATAGAACAAAGAATTATAGGAGTTTTCTCTGCTATTAGATTAAACATAACTTGACAAACAGATGATGTGCTCATGTGTTTTCCAAGTTCCGTTTGATCTGAGAGATTTCATAAGGGCGGCAAAAAATCAAACTTCCAAGAAGATTGATGTGTGTGTAACGTGCTTTTGGGTGGCATCACATTGAATGCGTATATGTGCATGGTTATGCATGTCTAAGCGTGCAGATTAAAATCTGGAAAGACCAATAGGAACATTCACACTAACTCGTTCACTGTAAGCAGCAATATGCATGTCACAACGTGACATTTAATGGCTCTTTTCAGATTTTGTTCTCCTGCTCAAATTCGAATTCATTTTTACTTTAATTTCTCAATTTTTCCCCCATGTATGTTTATTATATTTTTTGTTTACATAAATAGTGAATATTTATTTTTCGTGATTCACGATTTGATTTACTTGATATTTTTCTTCTACTCAAGTAGTTTATCTAATTTATTTTCTTGAATTTTATTATTCTAGTTCCTAGATAAGTTTACCTCTCTTACCACGTCTCTTCCTTTACATCCTCTTCTTACTCCCCAATTTCCCTTTGCATGCAGAAATGTTTATTTCCCACAGGTACCTTGGAAAGTGAGCATTCCTGCACTGATTACAGAACGCAAAGAATCACTTTTCCGCTCTAGTGCGCAAAGTATTACTTTGCGCACTCTTAATACTAAGAGCGTTGCACAGCAGCCGGTTAAATTTTTAGAAATTGAGATTATTTATTCAAATTTTCAAATTAATTTAATTTTTAATTTGAATGAATTATCGATTATTAATTTTCAATTGGATTATCAAGTTTAAAATAAATTAAAGTTGTTATTAATTTATACAGACAAACATTTGATGGATTTTAGCCATCATTTTACCCATCATCAACCACTTCTTATATTCAATGGTAACTGTAGGAAAAATTTAATGTGAAATACGTGCGCAAAGTTTGTTTGCTGCACTCAAGAAACCATTCCGCCCTCGCCTACGGCTCGGGCGTAAACGTTTCTTTCGGTGCAGCAAACTGTCACTTTGCGCACTAGTTGCACAAATAACTATTTCTACAACTGCGCGTGAAAAAAGAATTTACATACTCAATTCTCCTCTTATTTCTGAGGAGAATCTACTTTTTCGCTCGCTAACCATCCGCGTATGCGCAGTAAATTTTCTTTACGCTCGCAAATCATTCGCGCATGCGCAGAAGAGTTTCTTTACGCTCGCCAATCAGCTGATGGTAGGCAGCTCGCCAAAAGGTCAAATCTTAACCTAAAAAGTCGGTAATTGTAACTCCGCCGATATAAGTAATTTAACAGGTTTGGGCAGCTGTAGAAAAAATTGTGTACCGTATGTAATTCGCGCGTAATGCTTCTTTATTGCTCTTGCAAAATTATCACGCTCCGCTTCACGTCGCGTGATAACTGTTTTGCGCGAGCGAAAAGTCGCGCATAACGCTCTTAATACATAAATAGCTATTTTCTTTTCCTCTTAACAAATTTGTCAACTTTATTTTTATGTAATGTACAATTCTATGATTTACTATGTATACTTAAATAGGCACCTACTGAAAAACCTTCGGGTTTAGTGGGACCTACAATGTAAATATTTCATTCAATGAAACTTGATTGATTGATTGTCATAAGCATTCATACAATAAATACATGGATATCGTACTGTAAGGTACATGCATGCTCTGACATGCACTTGCTCATATACGCACTCAATTTGATCATAAACTTAGCAAGAAACTGAAATATAAACCAGAACGTTATGACTATGCTACCATAACAAAATCTCGTAGAATTTCTTTTTTATTTGAATATTACAACAGTGTGATATCCCTTAACAGCTAGTATCCCTCTAGCTGTAAGCTATTTGAGGGATATATAAAAATAATCTATTACATACAATAAAACAATCAATTACAATAGTTCTTATCTCTTTTTTGTATAGGGCTACTTGTAATATAAATATAAAGGAAATAAAAATCTCAGTAATATTACAAAAAAAGGGTACTGAGATTTTTATTTTCTTTATATTTACAATAGTTCTGTTTTCTTAATCGACCTGATTATATTTCTTCATTTTTTTGTAACTGATTGTTCTGTTTTGTTCATTGCACCATAACTTAACTTAAATATTAAATAAAAAAAGATTCTGCTCGGTAAGCGACAAATAACAAGATATCACTTTGGAATATTACCTAATGTTATTCACTCTGGCACAAATATCTATTAAATCCTAATACATCTTCATTGTAAAATTTAAATAATTTTAAACTCAACAATACATGATATTCCTTCCTGAAACTAATCAAAATTATTTATTCTTATGAAGTGCACTTTAAGTTTTGTTTTAATCTAATAGTTACCCTGCAACATTGTCAACTCCAATGGCAATGAATTTAAAAGAATGTCGTTTTTCTACAACATCACGAGTAGAAGAGCATTTTCCTCTCCAATCCCGTAGCTCCCTCATATCTGCAATAGCTGTTATCCCCGAATTTATTTTACGGTTCATCCATCAATATTCGTTCCCTCTTCTAACGACCAGACCAGACCCACCTTGCAAAAGTTGGTCGCCCAGTTAATGGCAAAGGAAATGAAGATTGAGGAGAAGATTGCTACCAGGAGATAGTAGATGTGGAGTGAGAGGGAAGAAGAAGAAGAAGAAGGAGAAGAGGAGGAAGAGATGATAAGGAGGAGGAGAAGGATGAGATGTTGTGAAGGAAAAGGAGGAGGAGGTGGTGGTGGGAGGAGAAGGAGAAGGAGAAGGAGAAAAAGAAGAAGTAGAAGAAGAAGAAGAATAGTAGAAGAAGAAACAGAGTAGGTGGGGAAATGAACAGAGTTTATTTATAGTGAGATTCGGTGTGACGTAGAGTTGGAGGGTGCAAGATTCGCCAGCGATAACTCACTCAATCTCACAGTGAGTTGTGAGAGTGGAATTAACTCCTCCTGTGGCCAGAGCCAAAGCGAAGGCACACTCTACCCTTATCACCAGGCAAACTAGCTGACTGGAGGAAGATCAATTTTGTCATTTTCCACTACACAGTGCTTCGTGCGATTCCTGCCCAGGTTAATTATTATCATCATTTAGTGATCAGACCAAGGTTTTCTTATAAGCAAAGTGGATAAAGTTTTAATGGATTTTGAGAATTGACTAGTGTGTCTGAAAATGGAGAATTGAATGTTTAATAGTACATACAATTAAATAACAAAGGAATGAGAGGAGTTAACAGTGCAGTTGAGGTGCGTACAGACATAGATGAACAATAGCGGAAGTAGATATCCCATAGTATAGTCAGGGTGTTTATGTCGCAGCTTCTACTGTTAACTCAAGCCGATTATTGTGAATTACTGTCGATTTTTACTGTTTTGGCCGGGTGAGAGTGTATGATCGGCACAATATGAGAGACTATCAGCGAAAGAAATACGTGGACTATCGGCTTGAGATAATAGTAAAGTTGCGTCATAACACCCTATGCCATTGGATATCTACTTATGCTATTGGTTATCTTTGGTACAGAGTACAGTAACTATATTACTCACAGTATGGCCATTGGAATTTTTTTCCCACCGCCGCCATGAAGATTCCAAATATTTGAATTTTACAATGAAGCTTATAGGCGATTATAAGTAAAATCGCTTGCCTTTACTTATTAAAGCATATTTTTGTGAATATTAACTTCGATATAATTTCTTCAATGTTTTTCTATATTCACAATATAGTTTTTGAACTTGAAATAGTAATTCATAGATAATAGCGAGTAAAAATGAAAGATAGGTAACGTAACCTGAAAGCTGAATCTCCAAAAAGCTTTTGAAATATGTCATGATATTGTAATAAATTTTGTTCCATTGACAAAGAATAATGAAGTTCTCATATCTATTTGTGGAAATATGATGGAATTCTCATCACAATAGATTCCATAACATTCAAATATTTTGTTTTATTAGTTGACAGCCAATAAGTCTGACGAAAATATTTTAAACACAACATTGGATATAAACTGTGGAAAAGCCAATTGTTCTAGCCATAGTTCTACTCAATGATTTTAATAAACATGTAAGCAATTGAAAAAGAAAACACATTACCATTATTATTCATATTTAGTAATATTTCAAATCTTAAGCTCGTGGTAATGCAACTCTAAATCCATATTATATCAATAACTATTGACCAATTATTGTTGAACATGTTATGGATAAGGTACTCAGTACTGAAGATAATCAATAATAGAAGTCAAGACGTACTATTTAATCAGCACTTAATCACAGTTGAAAATTTCATTAAATGTTATATTTAATCGAGCCGCAAAAAGATTTTGAAATTGGATTATTTGAAGTTCGATCCATAAATTTGATGAGAAAATACAATAAAATTGAAATTTATCTCTCTGCATATTTATCTAGATCACTAGTTCCCAATATATCACTGTCCGCGAAAGCTCTAGAAGTGGTCTGCGATGAGTCCGAAGGAAGGAAAATTAATGTTTCAAGCTTTATTAGTGTTTTTAATATTTTCTTTATTGCCTATATTAAAGTATAGGTCTAATCAATTTCCCTTCGGAAATGTTATATCAAACTCATCATGAGTTCAAAATATGTTTACAATCAGTAAAAGAAGTGATAAGCTCCAAATTTCTAATGCTATAAGATAGGACTTAAAAGTTTGTTTGGAATCTTAATGGCGGATTTGTACCATGTGACCGAGCTAACCAATCAGAAGCGTGACAGTCAATGACCATACTATGGGTAATTATAGTTACTGTAGTACAGAGTAATGCGATACGGACAAGGGTAGTTCACTGTTCATCAGCTAATGCTATGCTTATTATTATCTATAATTTTCACAGGAATAGTAAGATAAGCATATGGTACAATAAACATATCATCAGCTGATGGAGACTGAAATAATAAGCGTGTTCTTAGTGTCTAAGTCTACACACATCTTTGGATTTTCTCATTCTTCGTCATTCTTTCTTCCTCACTGGAGACCAGCATGAAACTTTTCATTGAATGAGAGTGATCTGTTTTGAGATTTATCCATTAATAGCGTCAACTGTAAACAAGATATACTTGTTGAGATTATACTTGAAGTTGAGAATTTTTAATCTCAACAATGGAAATGGAAGGAAATGTAGTTGAAAATCTATAGGCAACATCACCATTGATTAATACAATTGAGCGTTTCAATCAAAGTCACACTGAATTTGCAACGATTCATAATAAGATACAGTAGAAGTAATAATTATTGGTTTATCGTTTAATGTGGATCTGCTGGAGCCCCACAATGTGAGTATGAGACATATAACACAAAACCCAAATTTGTAATGAATTGGGGAAAGAGCAGATTAAAGCATAAGCGTTCACACGTTTGGATAAATAAATTAAAATTTTCATCATTATATCAAATGAATAAAAAAATGAAATTACACATTATCCCAAAACCTGCTCTAGAACTTGGGTTTCCCATAGTTGAGTTGGTTAATTTCCGAAAAAATGCAGTTTATTCATATTTGCAGTAAACTTCATTATATTGTATTTTTGAATATAATGTGCATGTTATTGATTAGATTGCTTATTTCTATATTAATGGAAATGATGGATAGCATTACAATAGATTGAATATTTCAACCCACCAACCATTCTTCCACACTTCGACTAAAATATTTAATCCCTCTTCCCTGATTGATACTAAGTCATTTACTTCAGAGGAATCTTTTTGATCTTGAAATCTGTCCCTCTTTCGAGAGGGGTGTCGGATTTTCAAGCCGTTCTACCCTTGTTTCGTTTCAGAGCTTGATAAGCGGATGCCATGTCACCGCATACAGTTGAAATAAAAAAGGATGACGCAAGGCGGACACAAGAATAGAGAAGGGAGAAGGGACGATACAAATCTGATCAGCAATTTTCAACACTATCTCCCCTTTCACTTCGGTCTGTAACCCTATCCTATCCCTGAGAGATCCACATTTCATTGCCGGCTGTTGGAAGGGAAGATATACTGCTGAGCTTTAATTTCTTTTTAATCTGACGACAGAATCTGTGAGGGTCTGTTTTAATGAGATCGTCTCCATTTCATATCCTTATTTCAACCAATGACAAAGTGGATGTGCCAGCCTCGCAGTTTCATTGATGACACCAACTTTGGGACAATATACATGTACATTTGTATAAACTATATACATCATTCAAGGGGACAACACACACATAGTCCGCTCTTCTGTCATGCAAAGTAATTTGTTCTTTTATACATGTCACAGTTATCAACCATATAGGCTTACTCAGGAGTTCTTTCAGTCGGAGCTCGGGAACAGCATTTATTTTTCCTGGAAAATGCTGCTGGTCTCATCTTTGAGCTCTAATTTTTTCATGATTAATAATAACATGTGCGAAGAGCTGTGTGTTTTTGTTCGAGGTGTTTTGAGAATGTGGAGAATGTGAACCATAACGTTGTACTTGCCAATTATTAATGCTGTATTCTAATAAAAAATTATCTTTGATAATAATAATTATGAAATAGATATCCATGAGAAGGAAAACTTTGTTTACGAATCAAACTGTTGTTAATTGGTTGAACGGAGAAGTTTATTCATCATTGTTTTGAATTTGTACTTATAGTGAGGTCCACGTTGTAGCGGGATAGGAGAAGAGCGTTGCCGGTTCTCTGCCTTGCCACTTCCTTCTATAGAAGATCGCTGATACCGGTGAATTTAATGTAATATTAACAGTTCATTCTTGTTAAAAATAATAAATTGTGTTTCATTTGTCAAGAAAATATATTATTCAATTATTGAATAATAGATCAAATCGGGCTTGCTGCTCGAAATTACTCCAGTCAGTAAGATAGCAGAGTTGTTTAGAAATGATTGACTGCATGCCGTTGCATGAAACATGAATATAGTACATTACAGTTCGGAATGGATAAAGAAACCATCATCTTTAACAATGAATTAACATGATTGTGATTGATTATTTACTAAATTATTATATTTATACGTCATTGGAAAAAATGGGGTAAAGTTGTGGAGCTAGAAAAGGATAGAGCTATCTGCTTTGTATAATGATAGACAAGGATAGCAACACCAATAAATACATCCATTATAACGTTGATCTCTCTATAATATGAAATGCATTGTTTCGATCCATCTACACAATAATTCCGAATACCGATACTTTCCTCAAGTTTTTTTCGCTTTATAGTGCAATAAGGGCCGTTAGCACAATCAAAGCTTAAACTGAATTTAATCAGCTGGTGGCTTAAACTCAAAATGTAACACATTATAACAAACGAGACTTGATACGGATTTAATCCAGTTAAAAATGAAATTTGGTTCAAACTGTCACTGTGCAAACGGACCTAAATAGTGAACCGAAGCAAACTATTCTTGACTAGAAAGTAGCCCGCGCTCCGCAAGGGTCTGTCTAAACTGAAAACTTGACGTACTGGAGTCTTGAAGAATTTAGAACAGGCCTCTAACCATCCTCTGTGAACTAATAATCAATATGCAAAGTTTCAAGTTGATCACTCCAGTAGCTCAGACGTGACGATGCGCCATGCGCCTATCCCATACGTGTATAAACTGATTCCTTTCTTCATTATATTATATAGATAATGGTCCTCAGGATCCAAATGTCGTTGTAATTCCAGTGGAACTCCAGACCCAATTCATCTGTGATAATTGGTCCCTATCACCAGGACGATCAACAGCCACGCAATAAAACAGAGGAGAACGGAAGGCAGGTGAATGATAGTCGACGTTTATTTAGATGAAGTTGTTTTGGTATTCACTCATAGACACGCAGTGGTAGGCCACACAAGATGTTACAGTTTTCTCTTCAATTTACAGCTGTTATTATCAAGACATTGTCGAGTCAAATACCCTTACTCCAATGTGTAGTTTAAGAAAGATGAATAGGCGACCCTTATAGGTAGCCGAGAAACATGTGGTAGCAAGAGCACTAATGATGGTACTTGTTACTAGATAATAAGTAGTGTTCTAAGACATACGCTGCCAGAATTGAAAAGGGTTCACCCCAAGTGAACTCACTACTCACTACCCTAGCAATGTACAAAATACCACCATGGTAGATTCATGAAACCAGTTCGAAATTATGGGCTCTAAATACTTGGTTGACTTCCTCTTTTCTTACGCTCCGGTTCATCCATTATATTCGACTTTACTTGTCAAAGCTGCGACCCTCGGACCTTTCTCAACTTGTTTTTGTTTTCTTGTAGACATCGAAATCTACTCACGGGGTTGAAAGGTGCTCAAGAGATCAGAAAATACCACTCTCATCAACATTCCCGCTTCTCAACCCTGAAACCCTTAACGGATTATCACCTTCAACAATCAAAACCTTCATCTATGACTCTAAAAGTTTCTCCAGACTGTAGGAAAGAATCCACTCACGTTTTATTACCTCTCATCTATCTTGTATAGTTTTTTATTGTCAAACCTCCGCTTGCCAACAACATTGAGAGTACACAAGAATGTCATCTGAGTTTTTTGTTGGGTTATTGGTAAGGTTTATTCGATAACATAAAAAGCTTCTTCAGAAGTCATGCCATTAATAGTATAATTAGTGACTTGTCCTCCGATAAGTGCTGAAGATCCAAACATCCAATGTTTTAACGCTATTTGATTCCTTCAATTTTTTATTGGCTTGAGCTTTCGTGTCTGTGAACGAGATCTTCGAGTAATTGGTGACTGTTTCTAGAGTATTAGGTTTGTAGGGTGATAAGTTGCTTCTGGCTCATTAGAGTTCTTAGGCGAATGAAATCGAGGATATGATCTTTGGAAGGCATTCGTTGACTGTGGTCTCCCGTGTTATTAGTCAGTGATAGTGTTTTGAAATACTGAGAACACCTGCCTTTAAGCTTGAACAAGTGATTTATACAACTCTGATGGTTTATGAGAGTTCCAAAATAGCAGCTGTGATGAGAAGCGTAGAAGAGTCAAGATTCAACTTTTCCCCCTTATTAATAAGTTTTATAGATAATAAACCAGGATTCGTCAGCCATATTTCAAAGTTGGAGATCAAACCAATGCAACTGCTGAGTATTTGACCCAATGAAACTGATCTTCAATAACAATTTGTGACATGAAAGGAAGCTTTCGAAGGAAAATCAAATAATCAAGGAAGATAATAAACATTAGGATACATTAGGAAAATTGAAAACATTATTAGGACACATTGTAAGGAAAAATTATTAATCTCTCTAATTTTCGTATTTTGAGACCTCCATTTATTAATATTTGTTTTCATTTGTACATAATAACCAATCAATAAAATGATATTGGAAGAGGAAAATAGGCAAACCTTCCAATATTATCATCACAAATTTGGATTAATAAGCGTTTGAAAAAAGGTTGAATCACTTCATTCCACACCACATGGAAAGTTGTGTTATTCCTGGCACATGTTTAAGACGTAATAAGGAAAATAATAATTATTTTTCATTACATAGAATCACTAGCAACCTTCTTAATTCACATTAAGTTTGCAACTAACATGTCCAAACTATACATGCTTCAATTTTTCAAATTCCAGCTCATATTTTAGGGACATTTCGTTCGTATTATATTCAAGGACTTCAGCCACGAACCAATACAAAAACAAGTTTGATAGAATTGATTCATTGTCGAATTGTAGAATTGGAGAAAACTGACAGGAATAATCTAGACTATATCAGAATGACTGTCAGTTACTGCCAAGTTCAAATACGAATATCATAATGTCAAGCAGCTCAAGATTGACATGCCATTGTGTGTGATCTGCTATCATTATTTCTCCAGTATGACACTCTACCAAAATTCACTCTACTCGACATTAATAATTCACCAATTTATGTTCAATTGACGTTCCTCATCGATTCTTCAAGTGTATCGATTGTTGGGCAATGTACAATGAATTTTATCAAACTTGTGGTAGGTGTCAAATTCAACGTTCTGGTGGAATCTGGAATTGAGAACCTACAATATAATGTATTACACTTGTTTCATTCTTAAATTATCACTCATTAAGAATGATTGAAGAATTAATGTTGAAGATTCTGTTCCACATTCCTCATAGCTTGTATAAAGACTAAGAGTTTATTGAACACCAAAATTTAATCCAGTTTTCAAAGAATATATAGTCATGAACAAATCGATGATCATCACAAGAGAGAATAGAATGTTCATTAGCATATGAAATGAAAAAAATTAGTTGAAAAAAGTTCATCATTGGCTGTATGAAGGAAAGTAACCATATAGATTACAGAGAATACTGATAAAACTTTCTACAGTACAAGCAACATTCAATTTCCAAATAATACCAAGCTATGTTTCTTTGAAAAGCAATATCAATGCAATAGTACACGCGCTGGAGATATTTGACTTTCAAATCATTTTCGATGTTTGGTACAGAACTTGGAAAATGAGATACGAAAATAAGCTAGCAGAACTTTGCAATGTATGCCGTAAATTCTACTTTTTTGGACAAGTATCATTTGCATGTGATTCTCGGAAAATATATTTTACTTCCAAACGGAAGCTGGAGGTTGAGCCTTAGTGGATTGGGAAGGTTAGTATTCAGTTTCAATGTTTCTTCTATTCTACTGTTTTCATCCCATTTTTACTCTCTCAGTTTCTATGGACTGAGATCCAAAATTCAGATCCAAATATAAAAGTGAGAGAATACAGAGGAAATAGGAAGAGTATTAATTATGATAAAAGTTCAGTTGAGTCTCGAAAACACGAAGCGATCTCATAAACTGATGAGAGTAAATTTAATAGATATGAATTATTCTCATTTAATATATCAGAATGATAGCCTGAAAGCCAATCACTATAATAATAATTTTCAATAGATTTGAAGAAAGTTTTCTCACTAGGATGTTCTCTATTCTTTTTTACAATGAAGCACAGATCGGGAGAGAAAAACTAAGCTTGTACTATTTCTCTCTCAAATTTTGGTAACATTGAAGCTGCGTTTATACCAAAGTTATTAACAAAATGTTAATAACTTAACTTAATCCTTTAAGATTCTATTAGATTGAACAAAACTGATCACACACATGATGAACATATGTGTTTGTCAAGTTCCGTTTAATCTAATAGTATATATAAGGATTAAGTTAATAACTTTGGTGTAAACCCAACTTAAAAGCCCGGAATGAGGTTATGTCTTGTAGATTTCCACATAACGATAGATTTTTTTATAATTGAGATATATACATCACGATATATTATGTATAATCATACAATTCAATACGATTTATACAGAGTGTTTCAGAAGTAGTGTCGAGAATTTTAGGGTATTGTACCTGGATGCTAGGAGACTACAAATGTCATATTTGAAGTGTCCAAAACTCAGCGGTTATCCTTATAGCTGCCATTTTGTTTTTTTCACTTAAAAATTTTTATCCCAAGAACGAAATGTTGTATTGATCTGAAATTTGGCATGAATATTTATGCTATAAAGACTCAACTATAAAAAATAAAAAAAAAAATTTTCGTTGAAATTTTTCAAAATGGCGGCCATTTTAAATTTTTGATGGCGAATATCTCGCAAACCGTCCATTCTACAGAAAATTTACAAGAGACAAAAAAGTTAGCAAATTGTTTCACGATTCCAATGATACCTAATTTATTAAGATTGGTCGAAGAATAACAGAGAAATCAATCATTTTTTCGTACTGCATGCATGACCACTTTTCACCATTTAAAGATCAATATTAATTTTTAATTCCAGATGTATTTAAGATGAAGCTTTGAAACTCGGTATGGCTCCATATGGGCAAACAGATGATTTTACAATGGTTTTCAGATGATAATGTTTGTCTTGTAAAAGTATTGTTGTTTCATTAAAAGTAAAGAACCAGATGTAGTGCTTCCTATTTCTTAGTCTCACGTTTCCTAGGTCTTATTTCTATCTTAAATTTCCAGTTTCAATATTTTCTTATGTTGCTTCTACACAAATATTTAATTATTGTAATGGAATTTAGTTCGCTGGAGTACACCGATATTCACTTCATGTATGGAGCAGCTCTTGGCAATGCGACCGAAGCAAGAAGAATGTATGCAGCTGCATTTCCAAACCGCCGTCTCCCTTCCGACAAGGTGTTCACAAGAAATCACAATCGGCTGAGAGAAGTTGGTTCATTTGAACGGAACAGGGTAATTGCTGGTAGGCCTCGAGCAGTTCGAAATGTTGCTTTTGAAGAGGAAGTATTGCAGAAATTCGATTTCAATCCTAGAACGAGTACGAGAGCAGTTGCAAAGCAAATCAATTCAAGTGCTTCTTCTGTGTGGCGTGTACTAAACAAGGAAGACTTCACCCCTTCCGCTTTCAAAAAGTTCACTCATTGGTTGAACGCGACTATGAGCCAAGAGTAAACTGTGCCCGTTGGTTTCTTCAGCAAGACATTATCCAACCAAATTTTCTAGAAAATGTGTTATTTACCGATGAGTCCAGCTTTACAAGAGAAGGAATCTTCAACTCTCGCAACAGTCACGTCTGGGCCTTAGACAATCCTCATGAGGTCAAAGTGCGTGGTTATCAGCATAGATTTTCGCTGAATGTTTGGACGGGTATCTTAGGTAATCGCGTGATTGGACCATACATTCTTCCTAATCGTCTGACTCTCAGAAGGAAATAGGAAGAGTATTAATTATGATAAAAGTTTAGTCGAGTCTCGAAACACGAAGCGATCTCATAAACTGATGAGAGTAAATTTAATAGATATGAATTATTCTTATATAATATATCAGAATGATAGCCTGAAAGCCAATCACTATGATAATAATTTTCAATAGATTTGGAAAAAGTTTTCTCACTAGGATATTCTTTATTCTTTTTTACAATGAAGCACAGATCGGGAGAGAAAAACTAAGCTTGTACTATTTCTCTCTCAAATTTTGGTAACATTAAAGCTGCGTTTACACCAAAGTTATTAACAAAATGTTAATAACTTAATCTTTTAAGATTCTATTAGATTGAACAAAACTTATCACACACATGATGAACATATGTTTTTGTCAAGTTCCGTTTAATCTAATAGAATCTATAAGGATTAAGTTAATAACATTTTGTTAATAACTTTAGTGTAAACCCAGCTTAAAAGCCCGGAATGAGGTTATGTCTTGTAGATTTCCACATAACGATAGATTTTTTTTATAATTGAGATATATGTATCACGATACATTATGTATAATCATACAATTCAATACGATTTATACAGAGTGTTTCAGAAGTAGTGTCGAGAATTTTAGGGTATTGTACCTGGATGCTAGGAGACTACAAATGTCATATTTGAAGTGTCCAAAACTCAGCGGTTATCCTTATAGCTGCCATTTTGTTTTTTTCACTTAAAAATTTTTATCCCAAGAACGAAATGTTGTATTGATCTGAAATTTGGCATGAATATTTATGCTATAAAGACTCAACTATAAAAAATAAAAAAAAAATTTTCGTTGAAATTTTTCAAATGGCGGCCATTTTAAATTTTTGATGGCGAATATCTCGCAAACCGTCCATTCTACAGAAAATTTACAAGAGACAAAAAAGTTAGCAAATTGTTTCACGATTCCAATGATACCTAATTTATTAAGATTGGTCGAAGAATAACAGAGAAATCAATCATTTTTTTCGTACTGCATGCATGACCACTTTTCACCATTTAAAGATCAATATTAATTTTTTATGAGGAGATGGTGCGGGGAGGGAAGGGAATAATGTATAGAAGGAGATGATGAAGAAGTAGGAAATTTAGAGTGAGGAGAGAATGAGAAAGAGGACAGTAGATTGAAGAATTTAGAGAAAGGAAGAAAGAGAAGAGAGGAGAAGAGATGAGAATAAAAGGAAGATGAGTGAGGATGAGGAAAGAAAATAGGGAGAAGAACAAGAGGAGAAGATAAGAAGAGGAGGAGAGAGAGGAGTATGAAGAGGAAGAGGAAAGAAGAATGTATGAGGAGAGAACAAGGATTTGAAAGGATGGAAAACAAATTAGAAGGAAAATTAGAGGAGAATTGATTGATTATGGTTTGAGATTGATTATTGAGAATGAAGAGGAGGATATAAGAAGCATGAAGAGTGAGAGAAAAAAGCAGGAGAAGATTCAGAAGAAGCAACAGAAAAAGGAGGAGGTTGTAGAATCGGTAGAAGAAGGCTAATTCAGAGAAGATAGGCATAGGAAAAAAAGGTAGTAGAGAATAAGAAGGAAGAAATGAAAACCCACTAAAGTAACAAGTCACAAAACGTGAGGAGAACAAAGAGGAAAAAATGAAGATAATTGGAGGTTAGAGGTGAATAAATTCAAAAATACAAAACAGAGAAGAATAATAAAAAATCAACAGGAGGAATATAGGTAAGATAAGAGAGGGAGAAAGTACTTACTTATTGGAGACAAATAAGCGAGAAAAGTTGAAACCAAGAAATGTGGAAAGCGAATGGCAACGATAAAGTAGAGTAGATTTTCATGAAATAGATGAGTGGAGAATCAATAAGTAAAATATAAATTATTCGAAGAAATAAGCTTCCAGTGAGAATAGAAGAGAGAGAAAAAGAGTAGAAGAGAAGGTGAGATTGCAATAATTGAGAGGGTACGAGAAAGACCAAAGAACATAGAAGAATTAAGAAGAAGACAGAAGAATAAGGAATGTGGTACGTCAACTTGATTCGTCACGCAATGAGGAAATGCAATTTCGGGCCGTTAAATTGCAGTAAGGATGACACATAGTGGGTCGTGGGTGAGGGAGTGAGATGGGGGAGGCTGGTACGTGATCCAGTTGCAAAAGAGGAGGGTGACTTCTTGATAGGATCAATCGGAAATGGGGAGGAGTTGATGACCACTACGTAATAGATGACAAAAATTCGGGGTCGGAAGGTTTTAATGTGAATGTGGAGACCACCTTGTATGTATGGGTCCATATGTGTATATATAGGCCTCCATACATTCGAGATGAGACCCATATTATCCTGGAGGGTGGATGAGTCCAATTGTGGGGGTTTCGAGTGTTATTGCGTTGCAATATTAGGTCTATGACATTGCTCAGACATTGGTTGTGAGGGAGAGATCTGGAGAGAGAGGATGAAGATGTACGCAACAGTAGATGAATATTGTTTTTTCAGTACTTGGGGAATATATGAAGGATCTATTAATATAAACGGAAGCGGGTGTGAGCATGAACAATTCATAATTTCGCGAAATAATGTTTTCGCCACACTGCACAGAAAGCAGCAGTTTTCCAGTCCTACGTAGATCTGAAAGAAATTGTTTGCAGACGACTCTCGTCTGACGTCAGAACAGGTTTCTTTCCAGCCTAGGCCGGAAAGAGAACCCTTTCCAGCCGCTAACATGGAACTAAGAAAGGTGATCAAAAAACAGCTGATTAAAAAACTTTCCATTATTTGTGTTCATTATTCAATAATTAAAACATTTATAATAATATCATTTTATTGTCATTTGAAAGAATAAAAAAGTATAAACTCAACCTCCCATATAATTGAACATAATATTTTAGGTTATTTAGACAAATAAGAATGAAAAATAAAAATACTTGGACAATTTTCTGATATTCATGTTACCTCAGATTTGCTAGAGCTATGACCTTCCACTTCTGCTTTCGGAAGTGCTTAGTAAACAATTATTATTATTTTATATATATATTATTTATTTTTGTGTGTGGCGAAAAATAGCGTTTGCACCACGGGAAAAAATGTTTTTCCGGCTCTCAATCTTTTCTAGTCCTCGGCCTACGGCCTCGGACTTGAAAAACGATTTCGAGCCGGGAAAATCTCATTTTCTGCTCTGGGTGCGAAATATACTATTTCAAAGTATGAGAACCAAACTTGAAGATTCAAGAGAAAATAATTTATTGTAGTTTGTATGTTTGTGAGTTGTCATCATCAGTAATTATTGTTTCATGTGTATATATCCACGTCTGATTACTAATCTTAATTACCAACAACAGATAAATCATTCAGAACTTGCAAAACTCTATTATTGTTGCCTTCGATATATCTGGTATTTCAATTGTATTTTATTCATCTATTAATTTGAATCCATCCAATCTAATCGATCGGTATGCGAAGGTATGCGAATTTCTTTGATCTGTTTGAGACTGTGTAGAGTTTTATGGAATATAACGAACGATGAATATCTTGTCGACCCAAGTTGATGTAATTTCCGCAGTTTGAAAACATAGAGAGATTGATCGAGCATGAATAATATACAGTGTAATATTATTAATCAGTAATTATTATCAATTATTTCAGTAATTATCATTAGTTGATCAATAATTTTCCGAATTCAGCTGTGAGTTTATCCATCCAACCTATCATTATCCATCTCATCGCTCACGCACAAATCTAGAAATTATATGGACATCACAATCAACAGAAGAAAAAAGTTCCAGAAGTCACCTCACAAGTAATCAAGTGAAATGAAAATCCAATACTAATATTTCCTCGTTGCTCATGGAATGCACACATAATACAGTTATGGATGACAAGTTAAGAACCTTCATAAAACATTTTACTTTTGCAAGATCGAATATCACAGATGTACAATACAGTTATGTATGAAGTTACGAACTCTGTTAAACAGGTTACCTTTGTAAGATCGAATTCCATAGATGATACAATTGAATCACCTCATGCACCTATTCGTGCTCACTTGCTGCAGGTAAGTGAGACAGGTATATGAGACCGCTATATGAGTGTATGAGACAGGTGGTGTGAGAAATGATGGAATTATTGAGTAGAAACCGTCTTAGCAAGTCCTCCATCCTCCACTGTTGGAACATAATAGAGGCTGCAGCAATGTATCGCTTCCAATTTAAGTTCTGCTCACTTCTGAGCAAAGAAAACTTGCAACAAGGCAACTGCTAACTGCTTCCTTCCTGCTGATAATATTCTCTCGCGCCAGCGAACAAAACATTTTCAAAATTTATTAGAGAGGATGCGGAAGAAGTTTTTGTACTCCGATAAGGTTTGTATCAAATATCTGACGTTCCTGTAATATTTCACTCGAGCAGTTCCAGTGGGAAATGTGAGTGGAATTTTCAAGTAATTTCCACTTTCAGGGGTGTGCGACGTGATTGTTACATCGAGAACATGATAAGGCTAAATGAAAATTAATGAATTGCATCAATCAATCAAAAAACTAATTTATGTTTAAAATGCTTTGTTGTACGCTGACACATGAGAAGGAGTGGATAAATTTGATCAAGGAATATTATTGATGAAGAATAAATTAACTGAAGTTCCAGAATTTCCATTCATATAATTCTCACAGCTCCAAAAATTGATAAAGACACAAAATAAAATAAAAAATTTTTATCAATAAGATTGATTATATCAAATTCTTCTCCATGTAAAGGATGACAGAGCTCAAAGTTTACTGTCTGGGAGAGAAACGACCAGCAATGTCTTACCTGGAAGGAACACGTGAACAGAATGTCCGAAGGAACAAAGTGGAAAAGGGATGTTAGAAAATTATTAAAAAGATGGCAATGAAAATTTTCACATCTCAATAATTATTATTGCTTAACACTTTGTATCAATTATTGTCAGTTGAAGAGGCGAATATGCCTAATCCTTGAAGACAAGAAAACGATAATATTCTCTTCTCCCCATCCACTTTTATGTACCAGAACGAGAACGTAAGAATCTCTCTAAACTCAATCTTTCACTAAGTACTAAGCTTTGTTTCACACTAGCAAAATGAGTGACTTTTTCAAAATTAGCATGTTATTATGTGTTTTTTATTATCAGAATATGATATAATTGGCCGAACGTAGTGAGGTCTATGTTTTGACTTGGATTTCCTATTGTCTGTCTGTATGTAACGCAATTACGGCCAAACGAATTGATAGAATTCAATGGGATTTGGCAGGAATATTCCTTTTTCAACTGCACGTCGATGTATACACAAGTTTTTTTTGAAATTTTGCTCTCTAAGGATAATATGAAAGGAAAAGGAATTCCTCCATACTCCGATATCACTATAATTATTATAATCATCTACTCTGAAGATAAGAATAATCAGGCTATATAATTATTCATAATCAATCAGCTGACAAATGGATTATTCATTGCATGCATTACACGGATGTCTGGCCGTGTCTATTTCTATAAGGTAGGGTTTCCATATTTTTTATGATGCGTGCCCATCAGTATCAATATTCTCACATTTGAAAAACAAATTTAATATGTGATTGAAAATGGAATAAAAAAATATTAAATGGACTAAATAATGCTGAAGAAATTATTGACCGAGCGAAGTGAGGTCTAAGATTCAAGTCGACGGTTTGGCATTTCTCTAAATGTTTAAGTGTTTGAATGTTTAAATGTTTGAATGTTTAAATGTTTATATGTTGCGCATTTACGGCGAAACGCGGTAATAGATTTTCATGAAATTTGACAGGTATGTTCCTTTTTTTATTGTATATACAAGGTTTTTGGAAATTTTGCATTTCAAGGAAAATACAAAAGAAAAAGAGCCTCCTTCATACGCCAATATTGGAGTAAAATCAGACTATAGAATTATTTAAAGTCAATCACCTGATAAGTGGATTATTCATTGCTTTCATTACACAGATGTCTGGCCGTGTCTATTTCTATAAGGTAGGGTTTCCATATTTTTTATGATGCGTGCCCATCAGTATCAATATTCTCACATTCATAATAAAAATTTAATAGGTGATTGAGAATAAAATAAAAATTATTAAATGAGCTGGATAATGCTGAAGATATTATAATATTCTTGATTGAAAAAAATTAATTCTAAAATAGTTGAATTTTTTTTATCATATGGAAAGATTATCACGGACTGGATAAAATTATCATATTGGATAAAAATTCAAACGTGAACTGAGTTTATTAACATAAGTGAGTTTTTGATCTTGGAGAAAACAAATAACAGTTTTTAGGAGTAAATTATGATTCAACTGAATCAACTAGAACAAGTGACATCAGATACTTGTGGATGATAAAACTGCGTGAGGTCTACTGTTCACAGTACTACCAGTTACTATTGAGTCAGAATATAATTTACTATTCATCTATTCCTTCCATTCCGAAAACCTCTTTTCTTCTCTAGAAATAAATTCACTCTGGAAATATTATCTAGGCATACTCGATTGCAAACCTTTGTTGTCGGAAAACTAGTTGACCTGTATGATCAGACTACTACGAAATACATATTTGTCTACATTTCCAGTACACAAAGCTGAAATAATTTCCAAAATAAGCTGGTGTATTTTTCATGAATCCTACTCCTGAAGTTTTTAAAAATTCTATTCGGCAATATTTCACCATTCTCATGCAATCAATCGAGTTGAACAAGCTCAATATAAATTTATATACGGATGAGGTTTCAGTACAAATACCAACTGGAGCGCTTCACACACATTGTTATCGATATTAATGTGTATCTAAAATTTATGTATGTGTATAAAACCATACACAGGCCTGGGGGGCGTTGTGGTTTTGTTGCATACGAGTTTGTTCGTGCGTTGTCAATTTCATCCCTGGATGAAAATTCAAGCGCATACAACACTTTTGGAAAAAATTGAACGCGCTCATGAATTTGTAATAAGCTGGACAACAAATTGTCGAGCGATCCACGAATTTCTGAGTATTCATCGAAATAGAGTGATGGAAAATGGACGGGAGAATGGACGGAAAATCAAATTTTGATATAGGAGATGAGTGAAGGATCGATAATGCCATGCAACAATATGTTTGCATTGATAAATCAACAAGAAATCACATACGATTTAAAAAAATATTTACATTATAGTTTTCTATAGAGCAACAGTCAGTGTCAACGTATTTTGGTCATCATCACCTGGAAAAAACCAATGTTTTCTCTGTCAAAGGTATGATGAATCAACTTATGTGATTGAAAGCTGTAATGTATCCAATTCCAGTAATAAGAGACTTCAAATCTCATAGAGACAGTTATTGAAATTGTTAGTGTGATTCTGGAACATAACACTTCGACGGGACTTGGAGCAAATCTGAATTTCGATTTTTCAGCTGTGAATAACAAATAGTGAGTAGGTTTTTGATATTGTATTCAAATTTTTTAAATAAGTGCAATATTTCTAAAGTTTTAATTTATTGTGATACATTCTGTGGTTCATTTAGAGTATAAAATCAACCTTCAAAATTCAAAATTTTAAATCATATAATTATATAGATTATATAACCTTATCTTTTGGACAACATTAACATTTTATCAAAATTTCTGGAGAGAAATAGTACAGGCTTAGCCTAGTTTTTCCTCCAATGTCATAATTGTATTATGATTATAGTATTTAATACAATAAATAAATAGATAAATAAATCTTTTTGGGTGACGCTCTATAACTGCTAACACTAAGTTGTACAGATGAAGTGAATTTTTGAGAGTACTGAGGTTTGAGGAAACATCAATTCTGAGAAATCCAGACGGAAAGTTGAGATTCAGCCTCTCTGGTACATCTATCCAATATTTGTGGAAGCTTTCAACGTAATATGTTATTTCATATCATTCCAGACTTCTTGGAATTTGAACCACACATTTTCGTGATTAAAGAGATGCACATATACAACCCTCACACTCTTATTATATGAGTAGTTTTCGAACATTTTTCTCGGTAATTTGAGCAAAAGTCTAAATTTCTGAATCCGTTTTTGTAGCTTTCAGCTGGATGAAACAACTTAGGTACGATTCTTCCCGCTAGGTCGCGCGCTTGTCGGTTCAGCCATCTTGCAGCTATCCCAATCAGCTGTTGGCGTGTATTTTGAATGTGAACTTTTTGTTCTATCTGTATTTTTTGTGATTCTTGAATGAATGAAAATGAGAACTTTGGCCGAGAATTTTCAATTTCAATTGGATTATTAATTTTTAAATGAATTATGGTTGTTATTAATAACCCATCACACACACAAACATTTGATGGATTTCAGCCATCATTTTACCCTTAATCAACCACTTTCCATATTCAATGGTAACTGTAGAAAAGATTTAATGTGGAATACGTGAGCAAAGCTCCTCAGCTGCACTCAAGAAACTATCCGCCCTCGCTTACAGCTCATGCGTAAACGTTTCTTTTGGTGCAGCAAACTGTCACTTTGCGCACTAGTTGCACAAATAACTATTTCCATTTCACTCTAGCTTATAAATAGGTTATCATCACTAAAGATAGATTTGTTTGGTCAGTGAAAAAAGGCCTAATTTAATGCTGACAACCACTCTGAAGACTTTTGCTACTGCGAAAGGTTGAATTTTCGTTTCTGCTAGGTTATCTAGGGTTATATATATGTTAAGGCAGTTGAAGAATCATGTACCGGGAAAATACCTCACAAACTCATATTTTGCTTTTTTCCAAAGCATAATAATATTGCATACGGAATTTTTAGTATATGGAAACAGCTGCCACATCAATAAGGTCTTGCTTTTGCAGAAAAAGACTATTAGAATATTGACAGGTGCGGGTATCTAGATCACTGTCGACCTCTTTTCAAAAAAACAAAAATATTGACTGTCATAAATCTCTATATATTTCAAATAATCATGCACACTAGAAAGAATCTCCATAGCTTGAATAAAAGATTCATGCTTATGACACCAGGTGAAAAGACCACATTGATATTCCATATCAACGTCTTGTCATAAGTATGAAACACTATGACAGCATAGGCTTGAGGATGTACAATAAGTTGCCATTGGATATCAAATGTTGTGAAAATATTGTTATTTAAGAAAAAATACTTTTTCAGTGGCTGGTTTTAAGACCTTTCAATTGTTTGACAAAGTTTTTCGATTCTACTTGATGTAATTCTACTTGTGACTTTAAACTATTGCTTTGACTTCATTATTTTGTAATTGTATTACCATGACTTTGTCAATTACCTATATTGGTCTACGACAATAAAACCTATTTATTTATAATGGCTAGGAGAAAATTTGTTTTTCGAATGTGAATCTGTTATATATAATTATTTTCATATACTCATCAGTATTTCTTTTCAAAAACTACAACCACTCATTTCTCTGCATTCCTTATTCCATATTATTTATTCTTTAAACCATGAAAAAAACAAATCATCTGGACATCAAAATTAAATGTCCCAAAATGACACAAAAATATCCGTGGTTCATCGATCTTGATTGATTACGTAGCCTATTTTCCTTGTCTCGCATTTGTTATAATATTTCGTTGAATTTCTCCCACACTTTGTATCACAGGAAAGACGAGGATTGCCAAGGACCAGCACGGTGTGAAGGAGCCAGGCCATTTTCATCCCCGAACGATGTCTCCACGATGACAGAGACCATTGGCGCAGTCCTTTAACTGCCAAGTCACCCCTTGTTTTTGTCGCCCCAACTCTCTCGCCTGCAAGTCAAATTATTTGTTTTACCTTCCCTCTAATTTATAGGCGAGGACGCCTCCTACAACCATGCCACAGAAAGCCTTCAATTAATTTCAATGGCCTATTCTTATCTCTCATCCCCTGTCTCCTGCTTCATCATTCTCACTCTCTCTCTCGTTTCATCTCACCTATCTCCTTCTTCCTCGCTATCTTCCGTCGTCTCGTCGCCTGCCGGCTCATAAATTATCAATTATCTCCTCGAATTATCTTCGCGCCATTCTGAGGGGAATCCGCCGAATTGTGATCAAGTTTTTGTTTGCTTTTGTATTATTATGTTGCTGTTTCTGGTGATGAACAGGAATTATTGTAATCGACTCTCACATGAAGATCGATATTTTTTTCTGAAAATCTTTGATTGTTGTGACGACTATTTTCTATATCCACCACTATTTGTTGTGAATGAAGTAGCGTCATAGATTGAGTATTTGATGATTGGGTCTTTCATGTTATTATCCAAAATTATGTTGCTGTTTCTGGTGATGAACAGGAACTATTGTAATGGACTCTCACATGAGAATCTATATTTTTTTCTTAAAATCTTTGATTGTTGCGACGACTATTTTCTATACCACTACTATTTGCTGTGAATGGAGTAGCGTCATGGATTGAGTATTTGATGATTGGTCTTTCATGTTATTATTCAAATATATTATCTCAAGCGCGTTCACACCAGAGTTGACAACAGATTTTTCAACAAATTGTGGCAATTTATGGTTGCCAATTTCTTAAAATGGACAATATTAATTTTCACTATTATTATTATTTTTTTTTATAATGTACTTATTGTATAAATGAATAAAAAAAATAAAGAATGAAAAGCACAGCAGCATTGTGTCGTAAAATTATTATAGAACTCCTTGTTTAAAATACATTTGTGGGGGGGGGGGGGAATGATTGAATGGCCAACAATAGGTTGCCCCTCTACAAGTCCACACCGACTACGCTCTGTAAGGAAAAAATTGACAACTTTTGTTGCTCTACGTTTGAGAAAAGCAACTTGTTTTCTAATTAAAATTTCAAACTTTCTTGTTTGAAACACTTTGTGGGCAATATTTTTTGACAACTTTGGTGTAAACACTGCTTCAAGTTAAATCGAATGAAAAAGACTGAATTCTGCTGCTCTTGTATTTAGTTTTAGTTTATCAGAGATTGACAATGGTGTAATAAACGAAACCGGTCTTTCTAAGTATCAATAAATCTGTGGTTTTTTGACAATTTCTTAGTCTTTTTCATTCAATATGAATAATTTCGTGTTATCGGATGGGCACGCTAAATTGTCGGTCCCGGCTGAAGTATGACAGCCATAAGGCCCATTGACGGCTTAAATTAAATATTCAGGCGGTGGGACCTTCCCGCAAGGAGCTCCCCACCAACAAAAGCCATACGAATTTACTTCAATATGAATAATTACCACAATATCAACTTCTCAACTACACAAAAAGGTCAAGTTAAATTGCTCCTCATGATGAATGATGTTGAATTTATGTTGAATACTTGAGGTTTTTTAGATGTTCCTTTCGAAACAAGTAGATTTCATTCCTCATTTTCTCCAGAACAAAATTCACAGAATATTTCGATAACTCCTTGTACCAGTTGTTTGTAGAAACCAAACAATCCTCGATACTATCAACAACAATTCATAGATAAAACGTCTGAAGGTCGCACCAGTTAACGAGTCCCAAACGCAGCATCTCTGGTCCGCCCCTGAGATAAGACACTCACTCCCAGATGAAATGTCCCAGATAAACTCAGACGACCTGCTTACCCTCACCCGTACTCACTCTGCCACCCCTGCAGTTTACACCGTAACTCACCCTAGTTCTTCCCAAAAGTTCTTGTCGTTCTCTCAGTCATACTTTTCCTCACTTTCACCCACTCACTCTCTCTCTCTCTCTTACTCTCTCCCTCTCCCTTTCTCTCTTCCACGCTCCCACCCACTCGCTCACTATCTATCATTCCCTCACCCTCTCATCCTCTGTCCTCTGACTCCGTCTCTTGTTGTTTCTCCTCCAGGTTGACTTTAGTTTCAGATCTTCACCACTCTTTCTCCCTCGTTTTCTCTTGCAACGGAAACAAAATCACAGATGCCTATCTTTGTTTCCAAGCTAGAAATAAAACTTGAAATAACATCGTCCCCTGAAACAGGTGATCAGAGACGGTCGGTTTCTGCAGCTCTACAACCGTTATAAAACCTGGAGACCTAGACAAGGTAACTAGATATACTTGGCTAGATAAGGCCAGTGGTTCAAATGGGATTTACGTGCAGGTTGTAAACATGCCAAATTCCATTGTGAGAGAGAAATTAATAGATTGAGAATCAGATTTGGAGATTTGTTTTTAAACATTGTGTCCTTGTAACAGGAAACTATAAATGAGAATGACTGGAAATGTTATTGGTGATGGAATCATCAATCGGTAGTTCTAGATCCCATAATAAAACAGGTAAATAATGGGGAGAGAATGGTTTTCCAATGTAAAATTAATCAGACATGTATGCCTACTCGTATTAGTATTATTTAATGATACTGATCAAACACATATCTCATTTATAATTTTTAGTTAACGAAAATCCTAATTAAATGCTGAAAATCACCCCGAAGACTTCTGCTACTGCAAATATTAACAACAGGGTTAACTGCTATATGGAAATTCGATGAGAGCTACTATCCAAAAATTATTTGCCAGCCCGGGAATCGAACCCGGTACCTCCTTATTGCTAGTCAGAATACTTACCCTTACACCAAACTGACAATCCCTGGATATAATTATACATTAATTAGCATTTGAACAAATGCAATGTCTAATTTAATTCTATCTGTAGACATATCTCATTCATAATATTAAAGTTCATTTCATGCTCATTTTATTATGAATATTGTTGGAATACTCTTGATAAAGAGTTTCGATGATCACGGAAACCAAGATCATAGAGAGAATATGTAGATGAGAAAATTTGTTACTTTTTCCCGTTGTTAAAACAATGTTATTATAATATACTCTTAATGAAGATTATGGTCTCGACAGGCAAACTTTTTTTGCTGAGAGTGATGCCCACATGAGCTCTAGGATTGAGCGTTGGTGATGAGGCGGATGATAATGAGAGATGAATAGACCTAGAGTTTTAGGTGGGTTCCGAACCACCGGGAAGCGATTTTACAACATACTCTTTCAGAGGAGTTGACTCAAGCGGTCACCCTTCCAACAGGAGTAGCAGGCGCATGATTCTAACTTATGGCCAGTTTCACACGGCAGAGACCTCGCTCCTGGAATATCATATTACTGAAGATCATATTTCATATTTTGCAGCTCTCCTGTACTTTCACATGGGGATCTTACGAATAAGCCGACAGATCTAACAACTACGCCGCCGTTTACTCAAAGTTATGACTCATCACTTTTTCTCAAAGTCTAACTTCCTTAAAAATATAGATAGAAGATTTCTGATTTCGGATTTGGATTCAGCGACCCCAAATTCTTTAAAGCGTAAGTCCCATTTTCAAAAATACCCGAAAACAAGGGAGTTATAGCTGTTTTAATATAGCTTTCCATTATCATATGATTATATAGTACGTACTAAGATAAATAATACTCCTGCCTCACAAAGGGACAGGCAAAGGTTTTAAGAAGTTTTTGAACACCTGAGAAGTTTATACATAAACATTTTTAATTTTTATAAGTTCTAGTTTTCCAAAAAAAATATTGAACTATGAAAAGATGAATCCAAATATGAAATCATAAATCATCTCCACTCATCACCCAATAAAATAGGAGGAAAAGGAATGTTGTACAGTAAAATTCACTGAATTTCAATTGTCATTCAACAATCCAATTTATCAGGTTCAAATCGTTGAATATCACTTTAAATTCACAGCAATTATTGACTATTTCTTTTTACAATCAGAAAAATCTATTATGAACATACAGTATGAACATTGTGCTGATCTGAATCGATCTATGGTAATAATAGGAATTGAAAGAATAGAAAATGTCATGGCATTCCAAGTAGTGATGTCTGTGTATTAGAACTGCTGAGTTGATAATGCATAGTGAAAAAAAGTCGTGAAAAGCTCAGACCAGCCTGGCCTGTGATGAACCTGTATAAACAATTCATAGAATTCTTAGAATTCATAGGAACGGTAAAAAAACAATTTTACGAAAATCGATGTACATGTAACTGGATTTAGAAGATCAATACGATAATGTTCTCTATCACAATTTAATCATAGAAATGTTTAAGTGAAAACGTTGGGCGCAAACCTTCTGCCATGAGGAGACAAATAATTTATGAAAAGCTTGATAGCTTGAATAGTGATCTGATATTTGTTACACGTTTTTATTCTAAGACATAATATGTCTCAGACTAATTTTTAATGTTTCTTCAATCGGCAGGAAAACTTTGGTTTTTCAAAGTTATCTTACTCCCTTATTTTGGGGTATTTTCAGAAATCAAGATAAATAACCTGCCAAATTTCCTACACGAATACAGTGTAAGTTGTATTATAATGTAATATTACAGTACTTACGTACTGTATAGTACAGTACCTGTTCGTTTTTACCGTATAATTATATGATAATAGAAAGCTTTATTAAAAACAGCCATAACTTCCTTGTTTTCGGATATTTTCGAAAACGGGACTTACGCTTTAAAGAATTAGGGGTCGCTGAATCCAAATCCGAAATCAGAAATCTTCTATCTATATTTTTAAGGAAGTTAGACTTTGAGAAAAAAGTGATGAGTCATACTTTGTGGAACCGTCGGCATAGTTGTTAGATCTTGCCTCTGCTTGCCTCGAGGGGAAAAGACGTGACAAAACGAGGTTCCTGGATAGGAGTCACCATGTGAAAGACACGATTTGACTCAATGTACTTCGACAAAAAAACGAGAACACTGTTCAGTGTTCAAGTTGCACGTCTCCTATCGTGTGAAAGAGGCCTATCTAAGCGATAGCTTAGACCAACTCTTCATTCAAACATTACTTCGCGCTCAGTGGATAGTAACAGTGAACAAGATTAGTCAATCATGGAAAAAAGAGATGAAATTAATAGTCTTGATTGCTTACGTAGCAGCATAGAGATCCCGGGTTCAAACCCTCTCAATACCAAAAGTTTTTTAACCAGATCACTCCCGTGTTATCGGTTGTCACGTTAAACTGTCGGTCCCGGCTGAAGTATGACAGTCGTAAGGCCCATTGACGGCTTAAATTATATATTCAGGCGGTGGGACCTTCCCGCAAGGGACTCCCCACCAACAAAAGCCATACGAATTTACTCTTTTTTTTTAGTCTTGATTGGATGGAAAACCGAAAAAACCGGTAGTGAATAGTGAATAAATATTGCTAGAGAGTGGGATCTTTGCATTTAGATTCTTCATAAATTACTCTGTTATTAGGAATCACCATTACAATGCTGTAATTATGACAATAGAACGAAACACCTACCAACCATTTTGATGATGAATGAGGATTTCTTTTCAATGAGAGAGGCTGGTCTCTGGAATTAAATTTGAAAGAATATACTCTATGAAATGATACTAGATGAGCATCATGAATAGCTCAAACCGTCTGCAATAAGATGATATCTCCTAAGGATCCTTTTCTAAACCCCTTTCTGAGAATCCTGAAGAAGCTTTCCCTCCTGAAAAGCCAATAAGAGAACTCACAGCAGAAAAGGGATGTTCCCTGAAGGGAACAGTGATACAGATGGGAATGACGTGAAAGGGATGACATAAATACAATTTTGAGGCAACACATTTACTTCGAACTTATCATTAGCAGAGAAAATGTCAGGGAATGCTGCAAGATATTTTCCTCATTCAGTTCACAATATTGTCGTTATAATTACGTGTGATGTAAGTTATTAATAGCAGGGAATAAGGAACATATTTGATAAGTCTTTCCTTATTTTGTGCTAATAGGGGCACCTACGGGAATGAATAGTTGGAATAGCAGGCATCATGTAGGTGTACTCGAGTTGAGAATCTCTTTTCCTTATTCATGAGGATCGCTAACTGATGTTTACCGAGGAAACTGATTAGGCATCTCTCTCATCACAAATCAACGACCCGCCATTTAACGATGAAAATTCACACTTGAAAGGAGAAGATGACGAGAAATTGACGCACTTGAACTGAATGCCGGAAACATTTTCGAGTCTAATTAAGAAAAAGACTTAACGGAGCTTGCTGAAGACCAGTGGAGGAAGGAAGGAAATAAGAGAATAAGACACTTGTGAGAAGATGAAGAGATAGAGAGAGAGTGGAGGTGAGTATTCACATGAAACTTGTGTGAAGATGAAAAGAGAGAGGAGGACTGTATGCACATAACACTTGAGTGAAGATGAAGAGAGAGAGAGCGTGTGAGAGGAGAAGAGTATTCACATGCGCGGAAAGTTTGGGCGGAGCTTTATGAAAGAACGATCATTAGACGCTAGCAGAGGGGAAGGACATGTAAGGGACTGCTCTGTAAGGAATATTGAGCTTATTTTTGAAAGGAGACGGTCTTTATGAAGGAGTAAAGCGACAAATTGAACATATTCACTGTTGAACGCTTGCTCTTTTGGGCGAACAACTATTGCTGAAGAAAGAGGGCACCAAGTTTGTGATGTATGTGAGTGTGAGTGGGTAAGTTAGAGTGTAGATGTGTGAGTGTAAGGGTGAGAAATGTTCTGCCATCATCAAAGTCTGTGCAACTTTGTGAACTTTGGTGCTGTTCTTGTCCGGCTGGTGCAAAAAGCTCGGGTTGTCTTGTAATTTGTGTTACCACACTTTTTTGTGCACCGTTAACTGCACAAAACACAGCAAGTTGAGGCCCAGCTATGGTGGTTGCACCCTTCGGGAATTAACACAAGTTCTATTAGAAGATTGATGAGCCCAGGTTGTCTGGAGTACTTGCTCCACATTATGTTGTTGTTCATTTCTACAAAATGTTGGAATTATGTTTCTCATTTTCACTGAAATTCGAATAAGTATATGTATTTTTGTGAATACTCTATATTGTTTTGATGTAGGCTAGCCCTACATGGATACTTATGATGTAAACACAGTTGCCAAGGTGATTGTTTTAGCAACGAACTTTTACAAGTAAATAACTAGTTGATGTTTCATGAGAGATGTTAAAAGATGATGTTCTATTTTATTTTTTTCTTGTTCATAGATGTAAACTTTTGATGAATAAAGAGTAAATTACAAAAGCCGATACGATAATTGTTGGAGATTCATCCCACCTTGATACGAGGAGAAGAGGATATGTAACGAGTAGTAACTGCCTCTTGATGAAAGCT
Organism: Nilaparvata lugens; assembly: GCF_014356525.2. NCBI lineage: Eukaryota > Metazoa > Arthropoda > Insecta > Hemiptera > Delphacidae > Nilaparvata > Nilaparvata lugens. The sequence continues at coordinate 11,459,972 of NC_052514.1, forward strand.
GCCAAGAAGAGAAGTGAAACACTCTTATAGTACTTCTATTACTTCTAATAATAAACAGTATATTTTCTAACCACTCTCCAAATAAGCATTTACAGGTTGAAAAAATTTACAGGTTTTCATTGTTAAAAGAAATTATTTTATCTTTGTCAAATATTAATAGAAATTATTTCCAATATGTAAATTTTGTTTTCTGGTTTATGTAATGTTTCAAAACGAATCTATTATGAGTCATGATAATAACCCAATTTCAGTCGATTATTGTGAATTACAACAATTCGTAAACACATCTACCTCAGTTGGCATAAACGTATTCATACTCATATTATTGTCATTTGGTCACGGTAGACTAGTTGGTCAGTAAAAGTGTCTCAATTCCTCGGTATTCAAATCAGGAACAGAATTATTTATTCATTTATTTATTTTTTTATTTGTTTATTAATTAATTAATTAATAGATTTATTTATTATTATTATTATTATTTATTATTATTTATTATTTATTATTTATTATTATTTATTATTTATTATTTATTATTATTTATTATTATTATTTATTATTTATTATTATTATTATTATTATTATTATTTATTATTTATTATTATTATTATTTATTATTTATTATTATTATTATTATTATTATTATTATTATTATTATTATTATTATTTATTTATCCATTTATTTATTTACAATGCAAATGATACTAATGTAAATATAATACTAATGGCAGATAAAATAATAAGGTAGTCCTTGTGCAAGTCCAAGATAAGGTTAGAATTTCACGTGTACAATTTTTTTACTGTCTGTTCAATCAATCAGAAAATTGAACATTATTGAATTTCGGAAAACGCAAGATTATCTGTTTTAAGTTTCAGAATGAAACAAAACTAGCAAGACATAATATTCACGACGACAGAGGAGACGCAATTGACGTAACTAGCATAAAAACGAAGCCATCTTAATTAGAGTATCTAGAATAAATTATTGAACGATAAGAAGAACAAGAATGAAATTGAATCTAATCAAGCTGAGGGAAAGGAAATACTGATTCAAGTTTACCTGATATCGTTTATCTGATAACTTTGCAAGCCGAGAAGAGTAATCTCAATAAAAGTCTATTCATGTAAGTGATATCTTCAAGTTTAGCTATATCAATATGGTGGTCAAAATCTTATCTTAATTGCCCGCGCTGTCAAGCGATCTCAGACTACTTCATTAGGCTGCTACAATATTATGATGTTGATGATGAATTAAGAGGGGGAGTGTATAAATGGTGACTGGAAGACCGCGATTTATTCGCCCGTTTTCTCACGGAAGCTGCAGAAAAAAATACTGGCTCACAGTTTTGGGCAATATGTTTCTTTTGCGCCAGGATGTGCCGCCTTAAAAAGTCATCTCCATCTGCGCTTCGAAAAGTTGCGAGAGGAAACGAGTTATGTGAAAGTTTGCCAAGTTGGTTCTCACAGACTGGCGTGGTCTATCGAGTTTTAGGCCGCCTAGTTTGTCGGTGAACACTGCACTGTACGCCAACATTGATTATTCAGCTCAAAACCCAAGAATAACAAACTGATTATTCCAAAAGTTCTTCGCCTTATCTTGGATGAAAGTAAATTTGCTTCACAAAATTATGAACAGTGAAAATTTGGTGAAAATTTTCAGTTTCTCTACATTTTGGCGTGATGGAGTCAGACTACATACCTACTTTGATATACTTCTTGAATTATGTGGATCAAACATGGATTATTGTTGGAAAGTCATTTTGAGGATTATTTCCGTATTTGTACATTCTTTTACGTCACAGTATTTCTGGTTGGTGTATGATAATCAAGACTGAAAAAGTGATGATCTTATATCACTGTAAGTAGTGTCATATATGTTTATAGGCTGAATAGAGAAAGAAGAAAAGAGTGAAAAGTAATTGAAATTACAGGCTAAGTTTTCCATTAACTTGACTACGCTTTTTACACTGTACTCAAATCAAAACCTATACATTTCCTGTGAGAATCCCTCTATGAAACCTCCATTTCTGTATGGATGGTATTTTTTAATATCATTTCCATGATAAAGAAATTTTAGAATCGAAATCAACAATAATTTTAACTCACAAATGGTTAAACGGAATTCAATAGATAGCCTATTTGATTTGTGATTATTTATTTGTGAGAAAAGGAGAGACAGAAGATCTTTGAAACGATTTTAAACCCATTTTTAGTTGCAAACACAATGATAAACTTATCCGAATCAATTGTGATAAGAGAAAAGTTGTTAGAAATTTATCCAATGTAAAATTTATTCCAGTGAATAAAATGTTATTTTTATTTTCAAGATATGATCAACATTCTTCATCATTTAGAAGTTGAGAAGTAGGTGCCAAGGAAGTAGCTTACTTAAAATCGATGATGAAACTGAATATCCTATTTTATTAAGCGAGCAATTTCTGTATTTATATATCTGGTTATTTTTATATCTGGTTATTTTCATATCTGGTTATTTTTATATCTGGATATTTATATTTTACGGATCTCGAAAACGGCTCTAACGATTTTCACGAAATTTGGAACATAGTATGTATATGATATAAAGATTCGATTGTACTAGGTCTCATTCTTTGGAAAACTCGCTGAACAACATTAAAAGGATAATTCATCCTTGGAAAACAGATGATAATTTCGTCGTCTCTCGATAACAGAAGATACGTGTGTCTGTGTGGGAGAGAGACAGAATTATTTCCAGCTGTGTAATCATAATCAATCAGCGAGAAATTTTATCTAGCTAGACAATTTAATCGATTTGATCAACATAATCTGATTTTTTGACATGACATGATATTCTTCCTAAACTAGAGTAAATCATAATTTTCAAAGTTGATCATTATTTGACAATTTCAAGTGATTAGTGGGTGTTATTTTGTTATTCAATTTGGTTTGTATATAATCTAAATAATAATTTTTTTGTTTTCAAATGTTTGAACAGAAAATTGAACCTGAATTAAAGTGTATGGAACATAACCTACTTTCTGGACTATTAAAAGTAAATTCGTATGGCTTTTGTTGGTGGAGAGTCCCTTGCGGGAAGGTCCCACCGCCTGAATATATAATTTGAGCCGTCAATGGGCCTTACGACTGTCATACTTCAGCCGGGACCGACAGTTTAACGTGCCTATCCGATATCACGGGAGTAATCTGGTTAAAAAACTTTTGGTTGTGAATGGGCTCGAACCCGGGATCTCTATGCTGCTACGCAAGCACTCTATCCACTAGACCACGGATCACTTCTCTGGACTATTTATAGTGTATAAATCAAAATTCGGGAAAGAAACAGTTTTGGGCTGTGCCTGTTAGTACTTCCCCAATCATTTTAAAGAATTGTGTTCGGTTTATCAAAAGTCAATAAATGAATAACGAGCGAAGCTCGGTGCCCCGATATTAGATACTTATATGACAAAAAAATGTAGTCATGTAAATGATTCCCTAGTATCATAAATGTGCTAAAGGTTGAAGGAAAGCCTCTACTATAAGGAATTTACATACGACAGCTCATTATTAATACCTTAATTCTACATAAGATTACAGGTTCCCATCCAAGGTTCATTTCAAGCAAAATAATTATTTCATCAGCTTAGGGAGAATAATATTCATAGGATTTTCAACGGAATTTGAAACAGCTCCTGGAAACGACTAACGTAATATCGGAGATTCCAAGAAAGCGTATTGTGTTTGAGTAGCATGCTTCCCAATAACACAGAACTGTATACAACATACTGCTATACACGGTATGATAAACACTGTTACTACTTAGTTCACATACTTGAATGAATATAATCAATTAGCTGATCTCAGCTTCAAACTAATAGGCATGTTGAACAGAACTGAGCATGCTCATAACTATTCATTCATAACTGAACGTTTCAATTCCTCGAATCTCAAGGTGGGTGTTGTGTAAGGATAGTACCTACATACTATCCTTGGGTATTGTGCTTAGTTATTGATTGCTTGTCTAGGAAATTCCAATAGAGACTACTGCAGAGAAACTACACTCAAATCAAACATTAACATGATACGTTAATTGTCATAGAAATGAATGGAATACTGTACATACAATAGGTCTGAATATAAAGGAGCTAATAATACATCAAGCCCTACAATAATGTCATTATGCATGAATTAGCGTAGGAAGGAGACAAAGAAAAGCATGGAAGATCCAAACAAGAAAGAGATTTTGGGGAAATTGCAGGATTGCAGCTCTCTTCTTAGCAAAACCGAGTTGCGTGATATGAGAGCATAAAGCTCTCTGAAACATCCCAAGTAAGTTATTTTATTCGAGTCGTCTGATTTATTACATTTCTCTGAGAAGAGCAGGATGGGGTTTTGCGTTCAAATTTGTCATCATGAACTGAGTAAGCGTGGCAACAATACAACTTTCTCGATTTAATACGAAAATAGGCTGGTGGTTGTTCTTTATGGGTTAATGGAGTTGTTCCTCCTTCAGTAACTTGTAGGATTTGGAGCAAACGTCAATCTTTTCAGTCTAAAATCATCCTTTCTCCACAATAGTGAGACTGACAAGATTATCTTTGTAATGAACTGGAGAATTTTCGAATGAAAAAGTTGATTGAAATTTGAAACTACTATAATTCTATACTGTTTTGCATCTACTTAAATTGAAGGAGTCATAACAGATAATTGCCAATTCTTAAGAAAGAATTTCACAAGAACCCTTTCAATTGATATACTACCAGATCAGAATTATAAGGAAAAATAAATTGAAGGTATTCAAGGTCCAGTTCAATCTTTTATATTTCCTTGTTATTATCAAAGAGGCAGCATGTGATATACAATCCTATTATATTAAGCGAGCAATTTCTGTATATCTGTATATATTTTTATATTTGGTTATTTATATTTGGATATTTATGTCCAACGGATCTCGAAAACGGTCTAACGATTCTCACGAAATTTGGAACATGGTAGGTTTATGATATGAAAATTCGACTGCACTAGGTCTCATCCCTGGGAAAACTCGCTGAACGACATTGAAAGGATAATTCATCCTTGGAAAAACAGCTGAGACTCTCGTCGTCTGTGGATGATAAAAAAGTACGTCTGTGGAAAATCAAAATATCTCATCCCAGAAACTTATAAGCTGTCGTATAGCCAGCTGTAAAATATAAACACAATCATTTTAAAGAATTGTGTTCTGTTTATCAATAAAAAAAATGACGAGCGAACAGGAGTGTACAGGAGTATTCATAAGAATTCTTACACGGAGATAGGACAACTTAAATTACTTCTCTCTGCTTGGGTAATAAATTCTAGAGTGTTACAGATACAGAGAGAGCAATCATAAATAAGTTGTAATCAGAACTATTTTATAAACAGCGAAAATCAACCAATTCCAGTCTACATTATTGGATATGAGTGTATTTCGTTCACAAATCGTGTTTCAATGATTCAACAACTGAGAATTTTCTATAATCTCCATATTATCAATTTTTATAAGTGATCAACCATCAAATGAACAGAATTGGTAAAAGCTGATGACTAATACTTGATGATTGTACGTGGAAAATGATTGCTAGAAAAGGATAAAATGCGTAGTCACGATGGTGGGTGCAAGAGAATAAGGATGCAAGACAGAGAAGGACAGTTCAGAGAGAGAAAAAAGTGTGAAAGAGAGACCCACATAAATATATTTAGTTAGGGCTAAACCAGAAGCCAACTCCTATCAATGAAAGCACACGATCAGAAAAGTGATTAATAGTCAGTGGATGACTATTGTAAACGACCCCTACTTGCCTTATAAATAGAGCACTATCTTCATTCTCAATAACCAGCCCTTTTCTTATCAACCGATCAAAATTTCTCATTTCAGGAATCTTTTGTGTACTACAACCATTGAGGGGTTCAAGTCGAGGGATATAATAAAACGCATGATGGAACTTGTTTTTCCATTGCAAAAAAGTTGATTAGATAAGTTATCTAGAAGCAGAACTTGTAGGTTTTAACTGGTTTTTTCATAATAAAGTATGTGGGTATTTGGTTGCAGAGAAGATATTGCAGGAAGAACTGGCCATTGTGATACTAATTTATTGCGAAAGTCTGTGAAACTTGACAACGGAATATATTGTCTTCATAATCGGGTCAAATGAATCACCACTATTGTGACATTTGGAAATCGTGACAAATTATCAATTATGACAATACACAAACGCAATTGTGACAGTGGGAAAATAGGATAATTGAGAAAAACTCGTATACTATAGCCTAGAGTTGAATAACTTTTGAGTCTCATCCATTTCATCGCAAAAAACCCTCCCAATGTAATCCAATGACAATTCCTGAAGAATACGTTGTTCAAGTATTGCTGTGATTAGTTGCTTAATTAATAAATGAGAACGGAAATGAATTCGGTATTAGTCGGAAATAGTTTTTACAATAATTTGGCAAGTAGTATTTTTATTTCGACAGGAACTAACTGTATAGAAGTTTATATCTTTATTCCACTGACTTGTGTTTTCTTTTGTCAAAATAGAAAATGATTCGATTTGATTTGATAGTTTTAAAGCCTAATACCAGGTGTGAAGCTTCTAATAATATTGCACACTTTAAGAATGGTCATAATTAAATAACTGGGACAAAATAGGATGAATACTTTATTTTCTCCAAGTAGAACGAAATGAGGCCAATGCCAACTCTTTCCTACTCTTTAAATCCAAGTTTGATTTATCCAACTCATCTTATGCAGTGAAAATTGTAAATCCATCATAACAGCATCTGAGAATTCATCTCAGCAGGGAAGACATCAGGGAGAATTATTCATAACATAGCACTGTTAAATTTGGGAATATGTCATATCTTATGGATAAACTAATTTGAATTTGAATCTAAACGCAAGAATTTATAATTACGAAACTTACTCCCACATTTTACAGTTTTCAGTTAGAATTATTATCATCACTATTACTATTAACATTATTAATAGTTTTGTAGCCCACATACAGGTTTCATACGGGTGGCTACAATATTGATTCGACAGAACAAGGTTTTGAACATTTCAAATTCTCGTAGTTCTTGATAATGCTCCATCTATGAATAACCTGGAATAACATATTCTCATTGACTGTGAGGCTGTGAATGTAGTACATGACTATTGTTTGAATTCGACTTTGTAAAATAGACAACAAAATTGAGGTGATGATCTGGATATGCGAGCAATTTTCCAAGCTACAAAGCATCACACTGGAATTACTCCATATAAATTTTTACGACTACTAATGAAACAATCTAATTAAGGCCATTAATTATTCGGTCTGACTTGTATTGTGTAAATGGCAAGAAATTCTATCTTCCGACGCGCACTAAGTACGGGAATAATAGCAGTAATCCGAGCTAGAGGGTGTCGAATTCCAGTCGAGGATTATGGGGGTCGACATAAATTCAGCAGTGATTTAAACTGGCTGCTAGAGTACAATGCGTTCCCGGTATTAATCAAGGGGAAGCGATAAACTGAAATTTATTCAGTTGCATATATATTCGGCCCGATTTACCATTTCTGGTAGGATCTAAGTACCGTACGTGACTCTACGAACATATTGAAATCGATTCGATAAATTCTGAAGATTAAGCCGAAATCTGATCCGTATTTCATCTTGAAAGCCTCTCCCAATCTGCATAGCTTGTGGTGAGAAACCGTGCCCTATGTTCTGCTATAATACCGCTCTGCATTTAAGTGGGATTACCCCATTCATATCTCCGTGTGAGTGATAGCAGCAATCAGTCACATCAAAATATTGTAGTAACACGGAAACGTCTCAAGTGTCCCATTCTCTGAGTAACTTGACAATAATTCATCTGAAACGAGAAGCTGAGATGAATCAACAGTCTTGACTTACTGAATTCTATTCTAGATATTATAAATATAAGACGTTTAAAACTATTTTATTTGGATAACATAATAATAATAATAATAATAATAATAATAATAATAATAATAATAATAATAATAATAATAATACGAAAACGATTGATATTGAAGACGAGGAAAAGATAATCATCAAATCAAAATTTCTATTCACAATACAAACAATTGAGGGTCCTGTCAAACCCGAAGGTTTTTCGGCGGGTGCCCAGTTACAAAAAAATACGAGCTACAAAGATAAATAAAGTTGGACAAAATAAATATGACACTCTGAATTCAATCAACAGTCTTTTCTTGCTGAGTTTGGTTGAAAATTTATAGTTTTGAATTTTTGGACAGGAAACTGGACTTCAATTCTTGAAAGTGAAACGTAGCTTTTTTGAATTTAATCAGCTGTCTTTTCTTGATTAATTTGTTGAGAAAATTCCAGTTTTTTAATTTTTGACAGGGAACTGATCTTAAATTCTTGAAAGTGGAATGTAGCATCTTTTTTGAATTTAATCAACTGTCTTTTCTTGATTAATTTGTTAAGAAAATTCCAGTTTTTCAATTTTTGGACAGGAAACTGGACTTCAATTCTTGAAAGTGAGATGTAACTTTTTTGAATTTAATCAACTGTCTTTTCTTGATTAGTTTGTTAAGAAACTTCCAGTTTTTAATTCTTGACAGGGAACTGATCTAAAATTCTTGAAAGTGGAATAAAATATGTAACCTGCTTTTTCAAAAAATGAAGGGTGAGTGCGGTTTTGGGCTGAGTCTGGTTGCTCTTTCACATTCATAGGTTTTGTCTTCAAAATATTATAGATAGTTTTAATAATAATGTCGAGGAATACTGATATGAATCGGGTATGATGAATTAAGATGATTCAAAAGCTACATATCATACATAATTTTAGAATTTTAACATGAGTATAATTTTTGTGGATTTAAGTGAAATTCTTTGTGATTGTGAATGAAGATTTTTGTTTGGATTAGTATTTTAAAATTAATTAATCTGTTGAATTCAAAATTATTGTAGTACATACATTTTTGGACTCAAAATAGTATGTGGATTAAGTTATCATTTACATAACCTCTAGGATGTGTATTCCAAATTAAGGTTTGAAGCAGTTTTGGGCGAATGCCAGTTGTTTTTACCTGCATTGTATCTATTGTCTATGAATAAATGAATAAATGAATGAATGAATGAATTCCTACACGTTGAATAATTCAATTACAGAAAATGTAAAGTATCGCAATTTATTTTTTGAATAATCTTCATTCGAGACAATGATTTAAAAATATTTCAAGGTATTTTTATGAAAATAATGTCTTATGATACACATTTAAACTGACGTCTTGTTTGTAGGTCCATGACCTCAGCTTTGAGTCTCAGGAAGTAATATGATGGATGGAGAAAAAAGTCGGAGAGGACCAAGATAAATAGAGATAGAGAGAAAGTAGCAGCTATCAAAATGTATGCAGTGAGTATGTTTGCCAAGAACAAACAAGAATGGTGAGGTTGAATTATTAGTCAGGTTTAGTCCCTCTTCAAAATACTCGTTAATGTTTACACTCCATTTTTGAATAGTGGCTGCAGTTACTTTGGACTTTACTACTTCTGAACTTACCAGTGTACAAGTAAGCTAATACTTATAATTTAGTAGGCTACTTGGTCAGGTGATTGTTTGTTCTAGATGCACTGGACAGCTCAAGATTATCATCAATTTTCTCTTGTCATAGTTCTTACTAAGTTATGACTGCTTGGTGGAAACAAATCATTTCTACATACATTAGCTATTCACATATTTTTTTTATCTTGGAATCTATCATCACATAATCATCAACAGTACTCATATTAATAAGGTCATTCGAAAATTTGATAGGATAATAGAATTAGAGATTGGAGTGTTGGATTAGAAATAAGAATGTTAGAATAATTGATAAAATCTAGGATGTTGATGATTGTTGGTCATGATAGAATAATTGATTTCTATTCATTGAAATCAATCAATAGAAATGCTGAACTGTATTTTAAGATTTATTGAATTAAAGACGACTAAGAATTAATGAATCTCCAGAGCATTTGAGGGAAATGAATAACTTTCAATTGAGAAGAAAGATCCAAAATTCACTATTATCTAGCCATTGAAAGTGCATAGGGACATTGTTGATAATTAAACAAATATTTTCTATTCAAATTTTGTCAACCGATGATTACTCATGAAAATCCCTTCTACAATTTGAATAATGATAACTATAGAATTCTTTGATTATTATAAAAGTAATATTTGAAAAGAAAGATCCGGAAATTCACTATTACTAGCCATTGAAAGTGCATAGGAACATTTCTGATAATTAAACTAATATTTTCTATTCAAACTTTTGTCAACCGATGATTATTATTGAGAATTTCTCCTACAATTTGAATAATGGTAACTAGAGAATTCATTGATTATTATAAAAATAATATTTTCTAGATTAAGAACATGTATATAAACACCAATAAAAGTGAAATGAAAACACACATATATTGTCAAATTCTACAGTTCTATTTGATATAATTAACGTTTGAACAGAACAAATTATACACTTCAGGCTGGTAGAGGAAAATTCTTCTCTTCTTTTCAACTACAAGTGGTTTTCCTGCATTTTTCCTCTATTCCACCTCCACATTCTCTTCTCTTCCTTAGCTTTGTGAGAAGACGAACCACGAGGGAAGCGAAGACAGGCCACGTCCAAGTTTTGACTAAGTTGAAAAGTTTATCCTAAATGCTATCGTTGTGTTTGCATGCGTAATGTACGAGCTGAGCCTCCCTTGTTTTTGTTGGGAATATTTTGGAAACGTTCTAGGAGGGTGCACTCAGCTGAAGCTTCCTGTATTGTCAGCTCTAAATCTTTGTAATAACAATTTACTACGCTACACACTCAACTTAACACCAACATCAAATCTATGAGAATGATTAAAGACAATATAAACTTCATAAAGTTATCTGAGTACTCGTTATCATAGCTTATCAGTAATTTTCAACAGTTGACCCGTAGTCCAGAAAAATCACTGTAATAGATTTTTTAGGTTGATGCCCACGAGCATCAGCACAAGGCTTGTGCGAGGGTAATGAGACGGTAAATGATGAGAGATAATTTGATGCTGTTGTACTGTCGATTCAATTGCTCTACGTATTATTGATTCAATTCAATTTCTTTATTCCAATATAAAACACTGTACAAAATAAAATAGAATAATCATGGAATAATATTATTTCCCCGCATGGACTGCTGATCCTTGCGCGGGAATAGAGTACCTAATCTATACAGGTAACAATAGTTTAGAAACTACAATCAATAACTTAAGCTTAGATAAGGAATAGAATATTATATTGATTCAAGTTTAGCCTATAAAAATATGTTAAATAGTCAGACTGTATCAACGACGATTTACATAGCACAAGTACCCGACTCAGAATACTTCATCTTCTGGTGATCTATCTGAACTAATGACCTTCTCAATAGATTCTAATTAGAGTTAGATTAGTTTACAATGATTTCATAATATGAGGATTATTGAATGAAAAAGACTAAGAAATTGTCAAAAACCACATATTTATTGATACTTAGAAAGGCCGGTTTCGGTTATTACACCATTGTCAATCTCTGATAAACTGGGTTCAATATGAATAATTACTTTTTCATTCAATATGAATAATTACCACAATATCAACTTCTCAACTACACAAAAAATTAGGATTATTGACAACTATTTTAAAGATGATGGAAGTATTGAATCGAGTACCTACAGAAAAGAATTTTATTATTGTTCAATTTATTGATGTATTTTTCTTATTATCTTTTGTTTTCTTTTATCTTATACTTGAAACCTTTGAAGTGTCATATTCATTTTGTCTAAGTTTATTCAACTTTTGTAACTTGTTTTTTTGTAACTGGGCACCCGCCGAAAAACCTTCGGGTTTGTACGGACCCTCAATTGTTTTGAGTTGTGAATAAAATTTTGATTTTTTTATTGTCTTGCTCCATTTCCCATTGTGATTCACACGTGGAACTGAGAAAGAGAATTAAATTGCACCACTTATATTTTGACTCCATTTTGCATTCAACCCATTGAAATTTATTTGAAAAATTTTTGATTCTAGTTTGTATTACATGAAATCCGGCTTCAGTAATCAGAAAGTAATCAGTAGTGTGTGAGTCTTATTTTCAACTTGAGAGTTGATCACTATAGATTTTATCAATTTATACTATTGTTATAATCAACACTATACGAGTTTAAGAAGTAAATGAATACAGTGTAGTCAGTATTAGAACAAAACCAATAATTTGGTTAAAACAATAATTGAAATTATTTCAATAATGATCTAGAACAGACATATTCATAGCCCAGGTACTGCTGCCACCTAGCGTGCGAATTCAAAAACTGACACAGCTGAACTCTTGACCAATCAGGTGAGAGTAGGCAAAGTCAGGAGGGGAATTGGAAGGCGTGGTCTGATTCCGAGCTCGCTTGTGATTGGTCTGCTGTGTACAGATATATTTCCTCTCAGCTACTGCTGTCACCTGGGGAAGAAGTTAGAAATACTGTAGACACTTCATGAATTGTCGAACAATGAGCAATTTGAAACTTTGCTCATGAAGAGCTTATTTTCTATACTTCTATTATTTTCATTGAATAGGTATTTTAATTTCTACTTCGGATTTCCCAACAATGAAATCGGATCTACCACAACATTATCTAAACTACAACAGCGAATAACAATTGTGAAATATCAAACAAGGATAGCAAAAATATTCATTAGTAGAATGGCCTGATAGATTCGAAAACATTATTGGTAATTATAGTAAGGTATTAGTAATTAAGGTGTTATATTACATTTTGTAATGTCATGATCATTTATATCGATACACCTGAATAAGTGAGGCTCATAATATAAGCTCTGGATCAAACAGTGTAGCATACACACCGATATGGGATGGGTTCAGAATCAGGAAACGATCAGAGAAACAGCAGTTGAAAACTACAGGTTTATATTGTGATATTTTCCAGTCGTATTTGAAAACTACATGGATGCATTCTATGAAAGTTTATGAAACTACAAGTTTATGGAATTGGTATGAAGATGGTCTCGTAACCCGCATACTTCCGGGGTCTGTTTGCGTACAACTTTTATAATTATTATTAATCGTTTCAAACTACTATTTAATCAATGGCTAATAATTAATTATTCTCACAACAAAATAGAATTATTCAATTTAACTTTTCTATAATGGAGGATACTGGTATTATTTTTTAGCAGTTCATGCCATCAAATCAATCTTGAGCCCCAAAAAATATCAATATCCAAAACGTGTCACAATCATCATGACCCAATTCACAAAGTTTTCTAGTAATGAAAAACTCATTTCGACCCACATCCGTGTTCCACTATCATTAGTGCACCAATAATGGATTCAAATGAGGCTAAACCTTCTCCAATTCACTTAACACAATTTTCCAAACTTCCACGTGCCCTTCAGGGGAAGAATGCTATTGTCTACCACAACGGTAATACATTTAGTTTCACTTGGCGTAACGTATAAATAATAATAGGGTAGATGAATATCGGGGAGCTCACAAATGATGTACACGTGGACAAATGACTACCTGACACGTGATGCCGATATAGGTAACTCATAGTTAGCCATCTAGTAAATAGCTACTAATGTTTGACATCTGAGTAAGCTATGAACGGTGGTGCTATGAACTATTAGGGGTCGAAATCGTTTGTAATATGCAGGGGTGTTGTAAGTCAATAGTGAGTAAGACAATATCGATCATGTAACAGGAAACTATAATTTGGACTTTATCAGTGAAGGCAGGGAAATGAAAAAACATGAAATATTATTTTGAAAATAAATTACTCCCAATTAATTCCATCATTTCAATGCATCAATGCAGTTGATCCTTTCAATTAGAATGTAATCGATCATTTCAAATAAGGGAATACATTCGAAACGATCAATTCTCATACCCAGTTTGAAGATACTATTGTTGTATTATCAACCCTATAAATAAGCTGTAGAGGTACCGGAATGTAACACACCAAGAGTGATAATTATTATAATGACTCATTTTGTGAATTTGAAAGAGATTCTCTTATTTTTTAGAAGCTATAAGTTTTTCAAGTAGAAATAACTGTTGTTCGCTTTATGTTGGGTCGATTATAGAATACTGTAGCTTTTTCCTGTGAAGACTTTCCATTTATTGATTTTATATACTGATTCTGATTTTCAATATGCCACCATTTTGTTTCTGCGAAGGTTAAGGAGCTGGAATTTTCCCAGAATATTTTCAGAACCTACTTTGTAAACTGGGTAAAATTCGAAAAGATTCGATACATGAATGGGCACGTAATATAAAATTAAACGTGTAAACTTCTTCGTGGGACACGGTGTACTTATGAGCAGCCCGGGCTGGAGATCATATAAAAGTCAACTCTCTTTAATTTACTGATTTTCGACATCAGACATGTTGAAATTTCGACATGAAACTTGATTTTTTTTCAACATTCATTTTCTTTCAATGCACCTAGAATGTTTAATTTGATTTCAAGAAATTTAATACCTCAGTCTCATTTATTATATTTCTTAAAAGTTTGAAGTTCTATCTGTTCATATGAATGACTGTGAATCTTTTTTGAGGGTTGTACATTATTATAAAATTAGGTAGTATAATCTTATTCTCAAGTCAGTGGTTTTTTCCCTGTCTTTCTGTTTTCATAATTTAATTCTATGTCCACTGAGAAATTTTTGAATAATTTTATTTATTTTACTATATTATTTTTTTCATTCAATTTTTCCCATGAAAATCAATGGAAATTCATTCAATAACATTACAATTGTTATAATAGATTACTTGTATAATACCCATATGAAGACCGTAACACTGGTAAATTTATAATTATTAATTTTCACATAATAAATTTTATGTTTTCATAATTTAATTCGCTTCCACTGAGAAAATGTTTGAATAATTTTATTTATTTTTATTATTATATTTTTTTATTTGACTTAATTTTTCCCATGAAAATCAATGGAAATTCATTCAAAAACATTACAATTATTATAATAGATTACTTATATAATACGCATTATGAAGACCGTACACTGGTAAATATATGTTTAATTTTCATATAAATAAAGTTTATTTCTTGTGTAGAGCGTAGCGGTTCTACTACTCTAGTCTTCAAATTTATTTTACTTCAAGAGAAGTGCACTCCAATAGGGCTTATGCCTAGGTGTGCTCAATTTATTTCGCTTTATGTTTTGTCATCTGAAGCAAAACATATAATTTTCATTAGTTTTTTTGTATTGTTAGATGGTACAATGTTTTGTAATAATATTATGTTGTGCGGAATAAATTATTTTTTTAATTGAAAAAAATGAAAATTTGCAATAGATGAAAGTGTGATAAGAAATTATAATATGTTCAATATTGTTTATGACAGTGAAGTGATAAATCTATTTAGGATAGGATATTGTCAATCAAGATGAATATACTAGTTGATGGTTCCCAATGCATTTTCAAATACATTGTAGAAATGCAGAGAATAATCACATTCAACTACAAAGATGGACAAGGCCTGTACTCGAGAACAAAACGATTCAAGAAAGAAGACACTTTATTTTGAATGTCAACTCAACGTTTCATCTCCACCCACGAGCTTCAGAGATTTTTGTCTTCTGGAGAACAACGGTTACAATAGCAACGGTTCCTATTCTTTCAGTTCATTCGAAACAATACACATACAACTCTACCACGCGGGGGACTGGTGTAGATTTTACAAGTCACTTTGTCCCTGAATATATGTGTCAACAAACAGTATGCTCCACATTTCTTTGCACAAAAACAATAGACAAAGAAACAATGTCCAACGGCTTTCAAGGAATTAGCTCAACTTTCTTCAGGTTTCCACGGTACATCACATGCTGAACAGAGTGGTTTACAATGATAAATGGCTTTGTTTAGTGCTATTTTGTTCTCAAATTCTACTGCGGTTCTCAAAACACACACATTTCAACCCTTTTGAAAATCTCCTTTCAACGACAGTTCACCATTGTCTTGTAAACGTCAATAGTTATAAATAATGTTAAATGTTTACAGTTTCAGGTCTTTTCCAGGGATATTTTGGTGCAGTATTTCCGTTATACGAGACAGTTTGAAGAAAGCATCTACAAGAGTTGCTTCTGGCTTGTCAGCCCTTTGACGACTTAGCTATTTGTTTTGTATATACCTACCCTTTCAATGTTAAAAGGGTCGTGCACTGTTTTGAATATTCTTGGAAGGGCGAGAAGAAATGAATGGAAGAATGACTATTTAGGGAATGATGGAGCACTCACAGTTGTAACTACAAAATAGATTTCATTTGAGAACAGATTAGACCTTCTCTAATATTCGTTTCTTGTAATTTGGAGTAAATTTGCAGGAGGGGCATTGCGATAGCCACTTTCAAATAGTGATTCTTTTAATCATCTTGATCACAATGTTTTTATATTTAATGGAATAATGAGTTTAATTTGTGTGTGTAGACTGAACTCTTTCCCACTTCGGTCTTTGTTTAGAGTGGGTTTCGAACTCCCTCACTCTATACGGTATTTTGCCCGGCGCCAATCAATCACTTTGGATTGATAAAATAATTATTTTACTATAATGTTTATTATGTTATATCATTTTAAAATATGGCTCCCCTTCATTATTAAAACAAATGATATCATATATTTTATCAATATTTAAACTCTGAAGTTTGGATACTGACAATTGAATGCATTGATTTGATTAATACAGTAGGCTAATCAATCTTATAAATCTAATATAGCAAATACTTCAATAATAAATACATGAAATGAACAAAATACAATGTCATACAGTAATCATTACAATCGAGTTGAATAAATCAAATTAATAAGATACCAATCAATTACTACTTACTTAATTAAGCAGGTTTCTTATACTCATTGTCAACCTGTTTCAATCAAATATACCTAATTTATTCTATTTACAAATTTGTCCTTAGCCTATGAATTCGGATTCAACTAACTTAATTAGCTTATAATAATTATTAAATTATAATTTATTTTATTTGTTGAATACTTTATACATATAGCCTAATCTACTTCATGACCTAATTTATAAATACATTTACTCATATATCATGTTTATCGTTTTATGTGATCACCATTCAAATAACTGATCATCAATAATTGCTCAATAATATCCATGTGCTGACCACGTGGTAAAATTGTAGCATATGCTGACCACGTGGTTACATTGAAAATTACATATCTATATTTACTTCTCTCCTAACTATATATCTATATCGCTATTCACAATCTTCATTTACCTGCCATCAACTTATGCTATAGATATATACAAGGGTTGACACAAAGCACAGTGGACCATGTGGTTTCTATTGTAGACATGTCAGTGACTGACGTTACTGTTATCATATTGTTAGCAATTCTCTATGACAGAATGATTTTGTCTCAAACTACTTTGAAAAGAATAATAACCCCAGTCATCTGGCTAGGTAAGCTATTCAAATGCATTCTCAATAGTTTTGAGAAACGGCTCTTCTTATTATTCTAGCTCTTCGAGCGTTCATATTCCTAAATACAATATGTTCAGAGCACGTGTTGCAACAAATAACATATATCTACAATTTTTAAATTTTAGGAGAGCACATGGTCGCCATTTGTGGCTCAAACCCCCCTCTCAAGAGCAAATACTAAATGAAACATGAGTTTAGTCTTTGCGATATTAACACTAAAGGATGGTATTAAGAGTAAACTACGTGATGAAATTAATGTTCTCACACTTCAGACACCACAACATGAGTTCATATGGACGGTCTAGAAGTTTGAAGATCACTGTAGTTCTCCATCGCTGTACAACCGATCATTGGATGCTGCATGTTACGTTGAATTCTGACTGGCCGTTACCCTAGTGACTCTCGTAAGCTGATGATGTCAACTTAGTCAGCTGCTCCATTCATCTCCAATTCCCTATCTATTTACAATCTCTTCATAGACTATATTAGCATTTAGGTTTACTCTTCTAAGGGCTACTCAATCCACCCTTATCGTGAGCTTCACTAAATGCTAGTCTACACGTTCTCCTGTCGCCTTTTTATATGCCTTCATTCTCTCTAGATAAACAGTCAGCTACCTTATTCTCCGTTCCTTTCACAAATTCCCACTGAATATTATAGGGAGCTAATATAAGCGACCAACGAGTTAGTCTCCCTGTTGGTAATTTACATGACCTGAGAAATGTAATTGCCTTGTGATCAGCGTACAATCAATTCATTCCCAGTATACTCTCTGAATTTAATACAGGAAAACACCACGCTGTATAACTCCTTTTCTGTTGTACTGTAGTTTATCTCCTGTTGATTTAGAGTTTTACTGGCAAAACTGATAACAACTTCATCTCCATCTTTGTTTATCTGTGATAAAACACCAGCGACTGCAAATCCACTTGCATCACACGTAATTATAAACTTTGAATTGAATCAGGGTGCTTCAACACCACACTTTCTAGAAATTTCACCTTGATTTTTTGAAAAGCTTCATCTTCCTCTTTTTCCCATCTCCACTTATTCTTACTGCTCAAATATGCTTGAATGGAACAGTTAATTCAGCATAATTTCTTTGAAATCTTCTGTAAAATTTGCCATTCCAAGAAAAGACTGCAGTTCTTTTTTATTCTTGGAGTTTTGAAAGATATGATGGCGCGTGTCCTCTCCTCATTCATCCTAATTCCATCTTTAGAAATAATATGTCCCAGAAACAATACTTCTTTCTTTAGAATGTTTGATTTTTTAAATTGATTGTAACTCCATATTCATTTAGCTTCTTAATACTCGATCTAATATATACAAATGTTCTTGGTAGGTCTCTGTTATTATCAATAAGTCGTCAACGTAAAATTACTTTGTCTGCGAACTCTTCCCCAAACATGATGCATAGCTCTCACAAGCGCCGACGTAAACACACAAACCAAACGGAACTCGTTCGAAACAATACACTTGACCCTCGAAGCGAAATGCTGTCAGTTTCTTCGACTCTTCTGTCAATTTTACCTGCCAGAAAGAACTTTTTAAATCGATGCTGGTGAAATACTGTCTATGATGAAAACGTTGTAAAATATTATCGATGGTTTGTGGGGTTACGTGATCTTTCAACAAAGCATTATTTAGTCCTCGTGCATCAATGCAAACTCTTATTGAATTGTCCTTCTTCTGCACAATAACGAGAGGGTTTATGAATTGAGATGAACACTGTCGAATTACTCCTTGCTCTTCCATTTTTTGAATCTCTTCTTTAACTGCTTTTCTTTTCGCTTGTGGTACGGGGTAAGCCTTACAAACAAATGGTTCATTATTCTTCAATTTGAGATCATATTCGAAGTTTTTTATGCAACCTTATTCTTCTCTAAACAGGGTGCGATGTTTTTCTAAAATTTCAAAAAGATTAGTAGCATTGATTTCCGGATGATTCTCTTTTATTTGTCCAGCTATTTCGTCCATGAAAACATTCATTTCTCTCCTTCTCGTGTACCCATTTCCAGTTGACAATTTGCTACCAGCTTTCTCTCTTCATCGTTCAACCCTTCTCCTTTCACTGTCACCCATTCATTGTCAATACAAAGCCGTATCTCTCCTTCTCCCACGTTAATAATTCCTCTATAGGCCTTTAGTGTGTCCATTCCTACAATAATATCTATATTAAGCATATCTACCACTAAGAACGTTGTGGGCATTAACCTATTTTGTACATGAATGTCAATCATCACTTGTTTTAAAATACGTTTTGCACGAACTCCCGTTACACCAAATATACTGAGTCCCGCAGCAGGTAGATGCCTAACCTTCCCTATGGCCCTTTCGATTTCATCCAACTTCCCCTTTGTCATGACTGAAACTGCTGCACCGGTATCTACAACCACTTTCACTTTCTTATTTCCTATATTTACAAACATTGTTAATGCTCTGTTATAGTCCTCTATTGATTCATTGCTTGGCCTGTCTTCTTCTAATAATTCTTCTTCCATGTCAATATTATCCTTAAACCTACGCTGTTTATCCCTAATCTATTATTTATAGTTGTCTTCTTATTAGTGTCGTTACTGCGTTGCCCTAGATGATTTGTAACACACAGTGATCGGGCCTCACTCTGCGTGTTGTTTAGTTTTTTGGATTCTCTTGCTGTTTTTCTCCTTTCTCTCCTGCTGGACTCTGCTGACTGCGTGGCTGATTCACGTCTCTCCTCCTCCAATTCACATTTGTGACGAATTGGTGTTCTGCCAATTAGCATTCTGGTCGCTATTCCATTTTCCATCTCGACTGAATCCTCCTCTTCCCTTATTGCCGTTGAAAGTCAGATTGTTGTCCCGACGCTGCTGTCCGTTACCAATCTCCTGCTCTCTCCTTTGCATTTGCGGACTTTTTCTCTCTTCTCTTTTTACCCATACATTCTTCTCTTTTTGTTCTTGCTTCTCCCTTAATTCATTTTTCTCAACATCGATATTCTGCAAGTTCCATTCTTCCAATAGTTTTTCCATCTCGGGCACTGTCTTAACATTCCTATTGAATCTAGCTGTTTCTAGTCCAGTTCCATAGTGTTTGACTAGTTTTTATATGATTTCTTCATCCGAGAGTGCTGGTGTCAAATTCCTTGCAATGAGCATCTGCTTTATGAAGTACTCACTTGCGTTTAACTTCCTCCCTCTAATAAATTTTCCGGTTCTCAATCTCTCTCGCACTGAATCCTGAATGAGTTGGCTCCAGAATTTATTAGTGAAACGCTCCTCAAATTGTTCTAAAGAGTCAATGCTAGCCTGAATAATCATCCACCATGCTGAGTGTTGACTATCAAATGACTTTTCAATGATGCTTGATTGCTCACTCCAGTTACTTTTCCCACTACGCCGCAAATACTCTTTCAACTTAATCAAAATTGCATAGGATTCTCCAGATATTTCTCAAATTTTGGCACTTCATCCAATCCCCTACAGCTGGTGTTGACGATAATCGGTTGTGTCCTGGCCTTCTCGAATTCCGTTTTCATCCTCTCCTTCTCTCTGTGAAATTCCGCGAGCTGCTCCTCAAATCTTTTAAAGGCTGCATTATCCATTCCACCTGATTTCTCTGATAGCTCCTTTCTCACCGATGCGATCTCTGTTGAAAGTCTCTTATCTATTCTTTCGACGTTTTTCTCAACTGCTGTTATTTGCATTGCTATCTCACCACAAATCTCCTTAGTTTTTTCCTCCATTTTCTTCTCAAATCTTCTCTCCAGCTGTTCAACATTGCTACTTAACTTTTCTAACTTTTCGTTCATTTCTTTCTTATTCTCTTCCAATTTCTTACTGTTTTCTTCCAATTTCTGTACTGTTTTCTTCGAATTGCTTACTTATCCCTGTCCGGCTTTCTTCGAAACTGGCACCCATATCTTCCCTCATACTTGCTAATAAGTTGAAGATCTTGTCCATTTCGTTCCCTGATAGTCCTACTTTACTCCTTTTTCCACTCGGAATTTGCTCTTGGTCGTCATGAGAGTCACCAGGTTGATTTACCATGTCAGAATTCGGTAACATCTCCGGTGAATATTGCTCCTGACTCTCAATGGTGTTGTCTGTGCTGCCCTCACTGGTTTCGAAATTTGTTGTGCTGCTCTCATTTGTTGCCATTGTGTCTGATTGAAGTGTGTTTACAACCCTATTTCTAAGAAAATATCCTGACATAGGTAACCTATACTTCGATCCTATTACTGATCTTACCTATCACAAAGCGCATACATGACCCAAATAATGTTTATACAGAAAAATGAAATAATGTTCAATGAACTACACCCTCAAATAATAATTAAAATTTAACTTTCTATGATGCTTGACTGGATAAAATAATATACAAAAGATATAAATGATACTATACTCAGGGCTTCCTGTTCTCTATTTCTATACCCTATTCTACTAATATAACCCAAAACTATATTCACAAAAATAATATAATGAATGATTGATTAAACCCAAATAACACTCTTTTGAAATAAAGCTACCCCCAAAGTAATATTGAATGAGAATGAATAATATCAACTTTCCTATAACCTATATAAAAATCTACATATGATTGAGCGCACCAAATATGAATTTAAAAATTGATATACAAAGTAATTAAGTGAATAGGTTAAACACTGAGAATTTGAAGAATTTAAACAGATAACTTTCCTACCTGGCAATACTAATAATAATAATTATCACAATTCTGTAGCACACTCAATAAGAATTTCACACAAATAAAGGTGATTATGTATACCAATTCACTATTATGCACTTTCACTTGATACACTTCAGCAGATTAACTTAGAATCTGGCCCCTAGTTGCGGCGACATTTTGAACTCTTTCCCACTTCGGTCTTTATTTAGAGTGGGTCTCGAACTCCCACACTCTATACGGTATTTTGCCCGGCGCCAATCAATTACAATGAATTGATAAAATAATTACTTTACTTATATTTCACTCACTGAACTAATAATAGTATAGAAGAAAAGATAAAAAGAGATAGATCAGGGTCGTGTGTAAGGGAATGTACGAAGTGAAAGGCAAAACAAAGGTTAATTATGAATTTATTATTGAACTTTAAATTTATATGAATTTATAAAAAATTGATCAAAAATATAGTAATGATTAGATATAAATACAAGATGATTAAGTTTTTGAAAGTACAACAGTTCAAGTTTTAATTTCATACAACAAATTTTAACAAACAGTTCCTATTTTAACAGGTTACTTGAAAAATAAGATATAAAATCAAAGTATTGAACAACTCTAGTTAAAAAATGATTATAGTCAAAAATAAGAGAATTGATAAATTTTAATGAAAGAATATGATTAGGGGAGCCTTGCTTAAAAAACTATTATTTGTGCTTAGAAGAAAATTTCAACTGTAAGCTTCAAGAAGTTAATTAAAACTGTATCCACAGATTTGTATTTAGAAGAGCTAAATAATTAAATTTGCTGTTTACTTTGATGCTATGTAATTTGATATAGTTATTTGGGCTTTTTAGGGTGGGGTGGTGTGGATTTAAATGAGAAAAATTGAAAATTCTAAATACAATCTTTACCTGGCTCAGTCAATTCCCTATAGGATAATTGAAGTCTGAGACCAAAAACTCACTCCTACACTGAACACTCTCCAAAATCCAAGAGACTCACAGCAACTAACAGCAACTCACTGCAACTCTGCAACTAACTGCCACTCAAATGCCACTAACTTGCAAGGCATGGTCTGCCTGTTTATATACTAGAACCACGATTTTCCACCCCTCATCACCCTTCGCCCTCTAGCTCCACCTACACTCAAACTCTTCAGCTAATATTCTGCTTACAAATTGATTCAAATATCAATTTGAATTCACTATAATGTTTATAGTAATAATAAGTTATAATGTATATATTACTATAATGTTTATAGTAATAATAAGTTATAATGTATATATTACTATAATGTTTATAGTAATAATTTTATTTATCAATATTTAAACTCTGAAGTTTGGATACTGACAATTGAATGCATTGATTTGATTAATACAGTAGGCTAATCAATCTTATAAATCTAATATAGCAAATACTTCAATAATAAATACATGAAATGAACAAAATACAATGTCATACAGTAATCATTACAATCGAGTTGAATAAATCAAATAATAAGATACCAATCAATTACTACTTACTTAATTAAGCAGGTTTCTTATACTCATTGTCAACCTGTTTCAATCAAATATACCTCATTTATTCTATTTACAAATTTGTCCTTAGCCTATGAATTCGGATTCAACTAACTTAATTAGCTTATAATAATTATTAAATTATAATTTATTATATAACATTTATTTGTTGAATACTTTATACATATAGCCTAATCTACTTCATGACCTAATTTATAAATACATTTACTCATATATCATGTTTATCGTTTTATGAGATCACCATTCAAATAACTGATCATCAAATAATTGCTTCAATAATATCCATGTGCTGACCACGTGGTTACATTGAAAATTACATATCTATATTTACTTCTCTCCTAACTATATATCTATATCGCTATTCACAATCTTCATTTACCTGCCATCAACTTATGCTATAGATATATACAAGGGTTGACACAAAGCACAGTGGACCATGTGGTTTCTATTGTAGACGTGTCAGTGACTGACGTTACTGTTATCATATATTGTTAGCAATTCTCTATGACAGAATGATTTTGTCTCAAACTACTTTGAAAAGAATAATAACCCCAGTCATCTGGCTAGGTAAGCTATTCAAATGCATTCTCAATAGTTTTGAGAAACGGCTCTTCTTATTATTCTAGCTCTTCGAGCATTCATATTCCTAAATACAATATGTTCAGAGCACGTGTTGCAACAAATAACATATATCTACAATTTTTAAATTTTAGGAGAGCACATGGTCGCCATTTGTGGCTCAGACTTTTTTCTTCCATTATTTCGCATACCTCAACTCCTGTTTACGGACAAGGGCTTCATGAGGCACTTTGTGAGCAGTAATTGTTCACATTTTTTTCTATCATACATGATGGTATATTCCCTCAATGGAAGAAGCTTAAAATATTAGAAAAACATTTTTTTTTAATTTCTTCGGTTGCATTCATTTCAGTTCAGTCTATTCCAATGATGAATAAATTTCCATTTCTTCTTTCCCTCCCTATGATGCCTGTCATGACTGACAACAGAAAATAGAATAATATAAATCATCATTTGAAACCCAAAATAGTTTTGGGCAGTAGCCTGTTTTTTCTTTTCCGATCGATGTATTTATATATATATATATATTTGCTAACCTAATAAATGAATGAATAAATAAATTATAAACTCTTATTGAAATTATTATTTCAGCGTTGAATCACGGTTCAATGTTATAATATTATCCAATCGAACTATGCTAAGAATCTTCAGTATCCGGAGAAAATTGAGAAGAATGGTGACGGACGATACTTATATTCTACTATGATATACTGTATGAAAATTAATCTTTGGAATGAGCAAAAGGATCAGAGAAATGGCAACAAATAATACTACCATTGGAGGATGAATAATTCCAGTGTATTAATCACTTCAATTCTCAATACTACCATAAATCATGGAATTTTTTATTTGACTATGTTACAGCTTCAAACATATTCTTGATAGGTTTCACTAGCCAAGATCACTAAGATCAGTTGATTCAATTAAGTTAGTTTATCCCGGTCAAGTCCAAGGGATTCAATTACAATATTTTGATGAAAAGTAGGAGATTCTCTAGCTGATTGCCTCTCTGTTAGCTAAGCGATTTTCAAAACTCTATCTTAAGGCTGTGCAAAGGCTAAAAATAGACTTTCTACTGGTGATATTTTTCAAATTTTTTCGATTTGTATATCATCAAGCTATCAAAATAAAAAAGTTTTCTCGGAAAAACATTTTTTTCCGATCATTGCTTTTTGAGATATGAGCGCCTAAAGTTCAAATTTTTGGGACAGAACATTTGAAATTCGGTGAGAAATAAATCCATGAGATTCAGTGGATAAACTCTTCATGGTATCGATGATTTAATAAAACAAAAAGTTCCTGAAATTATTAATTTTTGATGAAGTTATTCAATTTAACAAAAACAACTTTTTTGAGTTATTTTTGGTCATTTTTAGTAAATTGAATAACTTTCTCAAAAATTAATATTTTCAGGACATTTTAGTTTTATTAAATCAAAAATACTATGAAGAATTTATCCTCTGAATCTCATGGATTTATATGTTACCGAATTTGAAATGTTCTGTCCCAAAAATTCAAACTTCATGCGCTCATATCTCAAAAAGTAATGATCGGAAAAAAAATTTTTTCCTGAGAAAACTTTTTCATTTTGATAGCTTGATGATATAGGAATCGAAAAACTTAGAAAAATATAATGAGTAAAGTTTATTCTTAGCCTTTGCACAGCCTTAAGGTCTAACAGACCTACACAAACCAAAAAATAATACAATCGTGATTACAATGTAGAATTAATAATGAATTATTCATTCATTCATTCATTCATTTATTTATCGTCACATTACATCAATTTTTGAGTAACACTCATTTGACTGGTGACATGTCAATACTAGAACAAAATTATATCTAAAAGACTTAGTTCTAACTTCTTAAAAGTAAAATAAATAAATACACTCTATGATGTATCTCATCAAATTCACATGGAAATGAAAGTCACAAAAAGTTAAGTTACACTCTACAGCCCCTTTTCACAAATTAAAATTCGGCAGCAGAGTATAGGGCTTTCTCTACTAGCATTTTTCTGACTGTTAGTTTGAATTTGTTTATTGAATCTAGATTTCTGATGGCTGCAGGTAATTTATTAAAATAACGTATTCCAGAGTAGAATGGAGTTTTTTCTAGAGCTGTGTGTCTATGTACTGGAAAAGCAATGAGACTACTATTGCGTGTATTATACCCGTGATTATCTGTGCAAAATTGAAATTTATCTAAATTCTGTTTAACAAAAACCAACAACTGATAGATATAAATAGATGGTAGCGTTAGAATGTTTAGGTTTTTGAAGAATGCTTTGCAAGAATCTCTTGATCTCAATCCACAAATGACTCTTATTATTTTTTTCTGGATTATAAAAATTTTACCGCTATCAACAGAATTTCCCCAGAAAATGGTTCCATAGCTTAGATATGAGTAGACATATGCGTAGTAGACGGCCAATAGGGTGCTTTTGTCTAGTGAGTGAGAGAGGGTGAGAATTACAAAAAAAGCTTGATTTAGTTTTTTGCAAGGACCTGAATATGCTCCTTCCAAGTAAAACTCTGATCTATTATAAGTCCCAGGAATTTTGTTGAATAGGACACTTCAACACTGTCTTCAATTATTGGAAGATGTACTCTGTTCACTGCTGTTTGATTACGAGCAGAGCTAAATTGAATAAGATGGCTTTTATTATAGTTTAATGATAGACCGTTTGCTTCAAACCACTTTGACATTGCTGACAGTGCACTCTTCAATTTACTTGCAAGAGTGATGTGATCGGGGCTTGTTGCCAGAGCAGTTGTGTCATCTGCATACATAATTAACAAAATATTTAATCTTAATTATAAAAATTCATCTTGAAATCACTGGAAAATATATTTCCTGCTTAATAAAATATAATTGATTATTTTAAACGAGAAGAAACAGTTAATATTACATCAATAAACAAGTAACGATGAGAGAACGAGGAAACGAAAATCGAGGAAATGAGAGAAAGAGAAGAATGAGAAGAGAATGACGGTGATTGAATGACGTAGTGATTGAGAGGGACAGAACAAGTAGTAATAAAGAGGGAGGAAGTGTAGGCCGACTCTGTACTGCGCCCTCTATCATGCAGCAAGGCGTTATGTCCAAAGTGGACAAATGTTTGTTCACGTTCCTTACCAATTCCGCTTTCCCATGATGCAGGCAGGAAAGCAGGCCTAATCTTCTTAAAGGCTCTGTGTCTTAGGGTGGCCTGCTGCCGAGAAAGGCCTGCATGATGACACATCAACTGACAAGGCTTAGCTTGTTTCTGTCTAATCTTGCCCTCATCCTCGCCATAGGCCGGCTTCTATCATACCAGTTCTCCCTTCATCTCTTCTCCAGGGTTCATCTTCATTTTTCGATCAGTATGATGGTGAGCTTCAATATTATGTATGTTAGATAGACGTATTTTTTACTTTCCTTGCCCTATTACCATAGGTAAGGAAAGTATTGCTTTCCGAAAAAAAATTAAGGTACCCCAATTTCTGAATTTCTATACGTTTCAAGGTCCCCTGAGCCCAAAAAAGTGGTTTTTGGGTATTGGTATGTGTGTGTGTGTGTGTGTGTGTGTGTGTGTGTGTGTCCGTGTACACGATATCTCTTCTCCCAGACGGAATGACTTGAAATTTGGAACTTGAGGTCCTTGCAATATAAGGATCCGACACGAACAATTTCGATCAAATGAAATTCAAGATGGCAGCTGAATTGATGAAAATGTTGTAAAAACAGAGTTTTTCGCGATTTTCTTGGAAACGGCTTTAACGATTTTGATCAAATTCATGCCTAAAATAGTCATTGATAAGCTCTATCAACTGCCACAAGTCACATCTCTGTAAAAATTTCAGGAGCACCGCCCATCTATGCGAAGTTTGAGTTTAGATTCTCGATTATCAGGCTCCAGATAAAATTTAAACAGAAATTTTCAAGTGGAATAGATTGAGCATGAAAATCTTTACAACTAATGTTCAGTAACCTTTTCACCTAAAATTGAAAATAAGAAAGAAAAATTTTCCTAAAGAGAAAATGTTATTATTTAATTATTGCAAACTGTTGATTCTATTGAATCATTCACTATGAAGAGATAGCAGACCTCGTGTGTCTCCAGCGTTATTGTCCTGTCACCAGCTGACTCAGATCTTTGAATAGTAGACTTTAGAAGCGCGTGAACACTAGCGTCAGGTGATCAATTTTCATAACGGCAAGGAAAGTTGTGTGAGTGCGCCACACCAGATTTAGTTTGTTTGATAGACATTTTTTTCTAAGAGTTACAATGTTTGTTTAGAGATGAGCAGATGACACTTCTCTCATCTTTAGGAATTCTTGATTAGATGGTTTGAAAATCAATTTTTTCGCTAACACATGATTTCAGCTGGTAAAATAAAACAGAATTTACAACTTTTACATCAACAAACTAAAATGGTTTGAGATTTCAATGTGCGGTTTAAGCTATTCATTGTATCTTGGAACTCTGTATCAAAATCATTTGAATTCATATGAGGGACAAAGATGTTGAAGCGACGGGTTGATAGAATTGGCTAACTCGGAATTCACTGACTCCATGTGAAACTGCCGTATGAATCCAAACTGCTCTGATCATATGGTATTGATTCATAATATGACGAGTCAGCGAATTCCGGCTTAGCCAATTCTATCAACCTGAAGCGACAGAGTAATTTTTGAAGAGTCGTTTTCATTTCAAATAGGATCTCCAATGGAACCCACTGTCGAATTATTCTTGTGAGATAAATATTCAGCGTTTCCATAATTTTCACCAACTCTGTATAATTGAAAGTTGCAGGCTTCAAAGATTACAATGCAACAGTTCATGAGCGAGTTCTCTAACCCAGGGGGTAACTAGTCGAAGCTTTCCTGGAATTCTAGCCATAAATCTTGACTACATATTGTTATAACATACATTTGAACTATGTATAAACTTACACAGTCCTAGCCTCACCTATTAAATAGATGAATTCAACTTCATCAGAGATAGAGTAGAATCAAAAAACTTGAGAATCAAATTGAAAACGCTTGTAACATCTGAAAGAAGAATCGAATCTTCTCCTGTGCACCAACAATGTTCGTCGCTTTTCGATTAAATGATAAAATATTCATACTTATTATAATTTTCATATTCCAATATTAAACCATTTTCTGATTTAACTCAGTTAAAAACGATGTGGTGCATAAGGCACTAAGCCTTAACACTCAAGAATCAAATTGAAATCGCTCGTAACTTCTGAAACAAGAATCAATTCTTCTCCTGTGCACCATCAATGCTTATCAGTTCAATGCTCATGGATTGAATGATGAAATAGTCATACTTATTATGATTCTCCTATTCCAATATTGAACCAATTTCTGACTTAACCCAGTTTGAGCCGATATAAACCGTGCATAAGGCACTAAGCCAACTCTGCTGAATTCATTCAAGTGTTGAAAAATCATCTATCTTGGGTCAATAAGAATATGAATTTGAACGTTCTTATGGAAATTGTTGGAATGAAAAAGAAAGAGTATAATTCGAATTCTTTATTCAATGTAGTTCTCATTACATGTATAGTCCATCAAGCATTAGCTGTATCTTGATTTTCAAATAATCAATAACATACAACAAAATGTAGTAGAATATTTCGGCTACAGTCATTATACTTATGCCTAGGAATGCATCCAAGTAGACAACAGTTGCATCCATCATCACATTGTTATTATATGTGTAGGTTCGAACTTTTGGATGGAAAACGTCGCTCCTAAATACAATATCAACTCTGTGATACACGTCAAACATTCCGGTTTCTTTCACTGGTTCATAAGATATCACCTTGTAGTCTGTGTAGTTACAAGATGGCAAACAGTCACAAGAATCTACAAATTTCTTTTCACCCGTGTCATAATGAGTGGCTTTTGCAACATCCACCGCACAGAAGCTGTATTCATCAGAGCATATGTATGTCGATTTGTTGTGCGGCATGAAGAACAGAACACATCCACATTCTCGCAATGCTCTTTTGGTGGAGCACTCCATTAAACAGTTTTGTCGTGTATAATATCGATAATAGTCCAATGTTTTCTCCGTTGTGTTGAAGCATTGCTTGGCAGATGAAACTTTGTACAGAAAATCGTTATCATCGACAGGATATTTTATGATTTGTTCAGGTTCAATGAGAATGCGAGTGCCTTTTGATGGTAGAAAACTATGCCATCTCATGAATGGACTTGGGACTTCCCAAGGATTGTGAATTGTAATCTGTAGTGTTCCTCTGCCAATCAACTTGATGTTAAGGCTTTTTGAAAAATAATTATCCGAGAATATAGTTGTGTCTGGCTCGTTAACCAATGCTGGAAACTTTATTGGAGCTGGAGGAGGAATGTTGTCTTTGCGTGACCAATACTTTGTATATGACGGAAATCCATTAATCGTCTCAGTACCCAATCGAAGCTTGACACTTAGGTTATACTTTTCTCTTTCTGTTAGTTCTAGATCATTGCGTAAAAAATTTCGTACCACATTCTTTTTGTAAATCTTGGAAGGTGGAAGCAAGTTTCTGGACAGGCAGAGTCCCCGGAACGTGAAAGTTGGAGTAAAACCAAACGAATAAAAGAAAGAGCTCTGGAATAATACATTATCACTCATTGAGATATAACGAAAAAAAGTTCTAAGACTCGAATCAGATACAACAAATCGCTTTCCATCACTATCTGTAACATTTTCAGTTGAACTTATATTGAACCTCTCATCAAAAGCTTTTCTGGGCATACCTAAGATATCGGCAATCTTGTATATTCTATTACCAAGTTTTTTCTTAAGATATTTAACTTGTTTGACTGTAATTCGTAGTGGACCACAGATCGTCAAAACAGGAGAAGGCAGCGTAGAAATGTTTTGAAGAGTATTTGCCAATTCTATCGTCATGGGAGATTCTTTCCATTGATTCATTTTCATTTTATATATAGAGAATAATGAGATGATAAATCCCATAACGACTATACACCAGAAAGCACGCTCAATCCAATGTTGGTTACCACCGAAAATGTATTTTACCCCATGTAATGAAGTGTTCTTCACAAAGTTCTTGAAATGGGGATTCACTTTTTCCCTTCTCCTCATCTGTCTTTGATGTGGAATTCTTGGAGCAGCCTCGTTCATGAGTGTGATGATCACAACAAACAATATACACAGTAGATGATAGATCACTCAATTGGGTAGATATCTGCACAAAGACTAGGATACGGATCCTGTCACTTCAAACTAGACCACTCACTAGAATTTGTTATAACCTGGGCCTGAACTTGTAGCAGACTGCTTACAAAATGGATATTACAGCAGTGCCACTTCACTCACAATTTATTCATGAAAAGAAGCTACATCTCAATTACCTTTCCCATTTCAATATTACTTCATAATAATTTCATAGTAATTATTTTGTGTATGCAACTCATATTCTGAGTGATATTGTTATTTCCATTGGGATTTGCATGGAAAGGTTCATCATGTCATCTCAATAAGCCCCACGAAATTGGATGAACTCATAAGTGATTCTGAGGTCAAATTAATTAACATAAACTAATTGTTTTTTCCACTCAGCACAATGTATGACAAGCAGTGGGAAGGAGTTGGGGGAGGTGGAGTAGGAGGAGGAGGAGTAGCAGGAGGAGAAGGGGGAAGAGGTGGTGGTGATGAATGACGAGGAAGAGAGGAAGAGAAGGAGGATATGGTGAAGAAGGAGGAGGAGGGGATAAACAGGAGGAGAGAAACATGAGGAGGAGAAGGAGAAGATGGTGAAGAAGGAGGAGGAGATGAACAGGAGGAGAGAAACAGAAGGAGTAGAATGAGAAAGTATTCATTATATTTATTTCTGTTCTCAAGTATTACAAAGGTGCGTAAAGATATATGCGCCGCGAACATGAGCAATTCACGTTTAATCAGCTGATTATATCTGTATTTTTACAGAAACGGTAAGATACAAATATGAAAAGCTTGACATCAGCTGATTAAAAGTGAATTGCTCATGTTCGCGGCGCGTAAATCTGTACGCACCTTAAGATTAATATTAGTCCAGTCAAATGATCGTTTTTCAGGAAACAGCCCCAAAAGAATTTTTTGTCGGTTTTACATGTACTTTGGGACGCTGAATTTGTATCTAGAATTTGCTGACACGCAAGACTAGGCTTGATTTACTCAGATTTGAATTATGTAAAATTATTGTTGATTATGTATTATGTAAAATTATTGATATATTCCATAACTGGAGTCCTCAGGACGTAATCTTTAAGAAAAAAGTTCTACTTGCAAATGACTTGAATATGCTTCCACTTGGTCTGGTAGACTGAATTTTGATGAAAACAATAGAACTGATATGTGACCTGATGGGCCATCAAACACTTGCCTCCTGTAATCTCCCAATGAATGAGCATGTTAACACCGCTTTTTTCATGGAAAAACATTACCAGGTTTGAGCCTGTGACACACCTTTTTTGAACTCAATCAATCAAGAATCTTCTTTATTCCACAATACAGCAAGTACAAAAATGATAAATAATAATATGAAATATAAAATACAAACTATTAAGTACTCAGATTAGGGTTTCATATTATACATTACGG